>NC_057388.1:32921973-33183919 GCF_019320065.1 Cervus canadensis | reverse complement strand
GAAAGTGAAGTAGAACTAAAGAGCCTTTTAATCAAAGTGAAAGAGGAGAGTGAAAAAATTGGCTTAAAACTCAACATTCAGAAAACTAAGATCATGGCATTTGGTCCCATCACTTCATGGCAAATAGATGGGGAGACAGCAGAAAGTGACAGACTTTATTCTTGGGGGGCTCCAAAATCACTGCAGATGGTGACTGTAGCCATGAAATTAGAAGATGCTTGCTCCTTGGAAGGAAAGTTATGACCAATGTAGATAGCATATTAAAAAGCAGATACATTACTTTGCTAACAAAGGTCCATCTAGTCAAAGCCATGATTTTTCCAGTAGTCATGTATGAATGTGAGAGTTGGACTATAAAGAAAGCTGAGTGCTGCAGAATTGATACTTTTGAAGTGTGGTGTTGGAGAAGACTTTTGAGAGTCCCTTGGACTGCAAGGATATCCAACCAGTCCATCCTAAAGGAAATCAGTCCTGAATTTTCATTGGAAGGACTGATGCTGAAGCTGAAACTCTAATCCTTTAGCCATCTAATGCGAAGAACTGACTCCATGGAAAATATTCTGATACTGGGAAAGACTGAAGGCAGAAGGAAAAGGGGACGACAGAGGATGAGATGGTTGGATGGCATCACCGCCGAATGGACAGGAGTTTGAGTAAACTCTGGGAATTGGTGATGGACAGGTAAGCCGCGTGCTGCAGTCCATGGGGTCGCAGAGAGTTGGACATGACTGAGCTACTGAACTGACTAACTGAGATGAAGAAACATAATGCTATTCCTTAAGCACTAGTTAATAAACTGTTAACAAAGGTGGATCAAAAAGTCTGATAATACAATCACCCTGGAATTGATTAGAAGTTTAAAAAGAAAAATGGGCAAACATAAAATATGATTTCATTTCATGGCTGACAGACAATGTATCTGTAAATACAACAAATGCAGTGTAACTCTAATCAGAGACAAGAAAAGTATATCGTGGAGTTAGTTTACGAGTTAACCTGAGATGACAATACTCATATTCTTAAAACCATAGGATATGCTACCACTCAACACTCTTGTACCAAAATATCATAGCAGTTATAATATTTTGTGTTCACTTATTTATACAGATGACATTAGGTTAGAAGATCTATGTAATACATAAAGACTATGGACTAAACATGTAAACTGGTGTTTAAAGCATTTAACATTAAAATATATGTTAATTTACACATATCAAATCTAATACAATTAAGATATATTAGAAGCTAATATCATACTATATGATTAACACTCACATTGTTTGAATGACTCCATTACTTTAAATCACATTTCGAGCAATCAACACAAAAGGCAAAACCAAGATATTCCATTGTCACCCACTCAGAATTTTTCACTCTTTTTAACAGCAACCATAGCTGACCAATATCTTCTTTTAATAATGGAAGGGTCTTCAACAGAAAACATCATGGTGTAAAAAAATATTTGACTATCAGTTTGAAGAAAGACATATCATCATGGATTCCCGATATTAATTTAAGGCCAGTTTCTGCCACCAGCAAGCTTTTTCTCCTCAGATAATTGATACGACTTTGCTATGGTCTGAATGTTTCCACCCCCATAAAATTCATACGTTGAAATCTTAACCTTCAAAGATGATGGTGTTTGTAAATGGAGCCTTTCATAGGTGGTTAAGTCATGAGGGTTCACCCTCATGAATCAGATTGTTGTTGTTTAGTCGTTCAGTTGTGTCTGACTCTTCTGAAACCCCATGGACTGTAGCCTACCAGGCTCCCCTGTCCATAGGATTTCCCAGGCAAGAATACTAGTGTGGGCTGCCATTTCCTTCTCCAGGGGATCTTCCCAATGAGATATCAAACCTATGTCTCGTACATTGGCAGGCAGGTTCTTCACCACTGAGCCACCAGGGAAGTCTATGAATGGGATTAGTGTCTTATAAAAAGAGGCTCTAGAAAGACCCCCTAGCTCTTCCCACCATGAAAGGCCACAAGAAAAAAGCACTGGCTATGAGCCAGGAAGAGGGCTTTCATCAGAAGGGAACCATGCTGACACCTTGGTCCTGTATTTCTAGCCTCCAAAATAGACAGCAATAAATTTCTGGTATTTGTAAGTAACCCAGTCGGCAGCATTTTGTTTCAGCAGTTCAAACAAACAAAGACAGACCTCTCTAGTCTATCTATACTTTTTTCTTCAAAACATGGAAGCTGGAACCATTGGAATTTTAAGGTATTTTCTAGGTCTAAAATTCCAGTATGGTAGATCTTGTCATGACGAATTGCTTCCAATTTCCCAAAATTAAAAAGCTATACAGACAGTTGCTAACAGACATACAGACATTGCTAATTTCATTAGCAATAAGAACACTAACCTTTATTTTTAGATTGTATCCTAATATCCATACATATAGTAAGTATAATATTGACTATCATTTTGTGAAAACGTTTCAGTGATTTAAAAAATCAGCTTTACTCAAGAAAATACAAGCGTATCACAGATATAATCATTCAAGAATTCCAAGACAGGAACAAAGACCCATGAAAAGTTTCAATATAGATGCATAAAATACAAAAAGGCTATGATTCAAATTAACTGTTTTTCTACAAAGTTTTGAAATTTTGCTTCACCAAATGCTTTAAATTTAAAGCTACAATAACATGACACTAATATAACAAGATAGCTATACTACTTGGATTTTGAAAATATTTTTGTCTTTCTCACAAAAAAACCTATAGATTGCAAAGTCAAAAAAGAGTAATTCATTTTAATAATTATTATCATCAGGATAGCTTCTAATCATATTTGAAATGGTTGGACATTTATAGAAAAGAAAATGAAGAGGCATCTTAAAATAGCTAGGCTGCTTTTGTTGAAACATACTATAAATATAAACAAGAGTGTTAGAGAAATTTATAATAAATTTACTTATGGCAAGGGAACAATATGGCAATATTTTTGATATTAAATGTCACTACATAAACTTGTAAGTAAAATGAACAACGGAATTTAGTAATAAAGCAGTTGTTAGAGATCTAAAACAGTTATTAAAAACACTAGAAAAGTCATATGTTCACACATGGTATATTTTTCTGTTAGAGCACATTAAACAATTGTGAAATGAATGAGAGGAACAAAATTATTAAGAAAAAAATGTTGCCAATCAAACTATAATATGGCATTGTTTGTATGATCCATCTCGATTTTAGAGATGGTAAAACAGGAAAAAATATTCATCTTAGAACTCACGAAATGCTACAGAATTATCTCATTTTTTTGTGGCTAGACTAAGGAATACATTCTATTTCTTTATAAGAAATGAGAAAAATGATAAACATTGTAACTTAAAATGCTTTTGCAGAATAAGCAATTATTCCCACTATGGAACAATAACAAAGAACTTAATCATTGCTTTTTTCTTCTCTGGGTGAAGGTTAAAATCATAGAGTTAAATTATCAGCACAGCAGAAAAAGTAAGAATTATCAAAATGGATAAAATTAATTTTTTATCTGCTGAAATTATTGAGCAGTTAAAATACTACTGGCAGGCTACTATTAATGTATCCTATAATTTTAATGCACATATATGAAAAATATTTACTGATATACTAGTAAAGTTAAATGTCTGATGTGAATTATAACATATAATGGATATAAAATATTTGTTAACATAAGGAGATAAATATTCTATTTTATCTGATTTAAAATAATAATTGAACTACCGTGGATGACTATTAATTGACTTTTTCATCCAGGAGAATATTTATTGAGCACATTCTAAGTGTCGAAGTGTCAAGCACCTTTCCAGGCACTGCAGATACCAACTGAATATAGAAAAATATCACCCTTGGTGATCAGATCAATGGTATCTAAAATACAAGCACCAGTATTTTAGAAAACCGAACAGGAAATAAACACAAAGGAAATATACAATAAGTCACATTGTGGGAACTGCTATAGAGAAAAACAGAATAGAGAAAGACCTGGGATGGGGAAGTTACCATATAAATGGGACAGCTTAAGTGACATTAAGTGGGCTTAACTGTGAACATTTAAAACATTTCCATTCTTCAAAAAAGTTACTGCAGTCAAAGCAATGACAATTCTCATTTGGAGATTTGTACTTACTGGGCATAGAGGGTTAGGAAAAAACTCATGTTTCCTCTACCTTAACTAGGAGAATGATTTTCTTTTTAGTGTAAAGAAATAGCCTCTGACCTTTCTTCTTCTTCTTTTTTTTTTTTTAAACATGGCATTTTCCCTCTCTCAATATACCAGGTGGGATGATAAAAATGTCCAAATGCATTTTCATGATATGGTTATAAACCATAATATCTCAGTTGACATGAAAATTGAAAAGAGAAATTCAAAACAAGTTTTTGAAGAATGCAATTATTTCTTCTTGAAATCCAAATCAGATTAAAAATAAAATCAACTTAAGTCATATTCAGTCAATCTTGAATAAGACATGACTTCTTGAACTTCATAATTCTTACTATAGTTACGTGTTCCCTAAACATGAGAATTAATTAAATTGAATGATAGTATATGACACTATATGTTATATAATGGGCTAAAATAAAAACACCACATCAACAGAATTGAACTAATGTGTTTGAGGTTACTGTCCTTAAATTTTTAGAGAGAGATATCTGATCCTCCAAGTCAGTTTAATATTAAACTTTCATTTGTAACTTCAATATGATTTTCTACAATGTGTATTAATTTTTGCATTTTCCTCCCTTCCTCAAATAGGGAAAACTTTTTAATGTGACAGAGTAAAAGTGCACAATAGTGTAAGTCACATAAATTAAGTTCTGATTTAAGCTCTGCCAGTAAATGTCAGTGTGACTGTTGACAAATTATTTTATCTTTGTGAAATTCAGTTTCTTCATCTTTAAATGAAGGGATTAGTGAAGATGGTCTTTAAAGTGTCTTTCTGTTCTAATACGTACAAAGACACATTAAAAGAAAATAGTTGAGACATTCTTCATCATGGTGTTACTTCAAACATCAGCACACAGTTTGGTGCTATAAGTTACAATAGAGTCCTTCTAACTTATTTCCTAATTCTGTCATTTGTCATTTACTCTACACAATCTATAGTCTACAACTTGCAAGACATGAGCACATTACTAACAGTTTCTGATTACCACAGAGTCCTTATTAAGATCCAAGCCTTCTTGATCTAAGTTTCAAGAAGTTGTCCTGAGGGAATGGCCTCATGTTGAATGAATGAATGCATAACATGATCAGGGATGGGAGTGAAAGGAGTTTGAAAAAGTTTTATTAGAGCAATAGCCTGTTTTATAATTTGTTTTGTTACTCTAAAACTTCAAAATGCATTTATAATTCTCAGAAGAACATACCTGTTTTAGTCTTCTTACTGTAGAGAAAGAGACTTGATGATTATTTCTTAGCAAAGTTCTAGTGTTGCTCTTTGTAAAACCAGTTTATTATCAAGAAAAACAAATTTAATATCATTAAAACAACCTGTGGTATTCTACACCGCAAAACAAAAACATAACCCAATGAAATGACTGATGTCTAGGGGTTTTTTTACATTTTCACAATACACAATATTTTAGTATAAGTATCAAGGCAAATTTTACTGCTGGTTAATTGTTTTATTAATAATAGATTGTAATTATTACTTAAGTTGCACATTTGCACTCTATACAGTTAAACTACAGACAAGCAAAAAGATGAAAATAAAAACATCTCTATTTCTATTCACACTCCACTCAGAGATTACCACTGTTAAAATCTTGTTTATCTTTCCATTTATCCTATATTTTTTATCACAAGGAGATCATATCAAATATTCTATTTTGTATAAGCTAATTACCTCCATTTTCCTGTCAATAAAATTTCATTTTATTTAATATCCAGTCCTTTTTAAAATTTTCAGGATTGTCCCCAAATTGTTCTTTACAATTACTTTGTCCAACTTAGGATCCAATTCCATGTGACACATTCTACCTAGTTGTTGTGTTGCTCTCATTTTAAACTAGCATGCAGATCATCCCTCCCTTTTTCTATGACATTAATTGTTGACAATTAATAGAGAGAAAGATTCAAGTTATACTTTTAAAAATGCTTTAACCTATTCATAAATTTCAATGTTATCAAGTTATTTAAAACCCATGTGTTAACTAACTGCACAGGATGCCTATTTCCCAAAGCCTTTGTTGGAATTCAGAGAAAATTAATCATTGTGCTATCAGGGATTTTGTGCTAATCTTAAAAAGATTGTGTGTTCTCCTGACCCTTCTCCACTGGGACAAGAGCATGATGCATGTCTCCCTGGCAGAGGAGCACTGCCCTTCATGAATGAGCATGAAGGTATGCTAAGAACAGTCTTAGCCATCACTCAAATTAATGTCCTTTCTTTGTGATCTTCTACAAAGCAATTTCCCCTCTTATATTCTTTCACCCATCAGAATGAAATCTAACTAAGAGCATTTTCCTCTTGGACTGAGTAGTACCAGTTTACCTAAATGAATGTTTATTTAGTATCTAATAATGTTTTCTATTGAGAGAAGTGAGGTTTTGTTTTCTCAAGATTTGTGCCAAGTCTCATAAATCTGGGAAAAGGCATTCAGTGTAACTCCTACTAATAACCAAAGTGGCCACACACAGAATAAACAAGGGCCTGGTTTATAAAGTCGCCACTAAGAGACCCTATTTGGGGTCTCTCATATTAATTTATGATGTGTGCAATGCACTTTGCACTCAAAAACAGAGAATAGGAAAAGAGTTAAAAAATGCATTTAAACGGAGCTTTAATACATTGATGTACTATTTAAATATAACAGCCACCCCACCCCCAAAACAAGGAAAAAAAAAAACACCAATATGTTTCTGTGAATTATATGGAAGTTGGCAATGAATTTTAGTTGGTTTGGGTATATAAGAATTTCTAAACTATGATATGTCAACATCACTAAAAAACACAATTTGCTGGATGTTTGTCTCTCAATTTTTAAATTATTCAATGTTTTAACTTAAAGCTTAAAAAGTCATTTCTTTACAAACATATTTTTGAGCCAAAAATACCTAGCAGAATGTTGAGACAGTGCTTAGTTTCATCTACAATTTCAGTATCAGTTAGTTACTTCCATATGAATTTTATTACTTTAAAAGGCAAAATTTATTTCAAGACATGAAATTACAACCTTATTTAAAATTCCACAATAAAAACTTTCTGAAGATGTCATAATTTATTTATAAAATACACAGACTATATCAGGGAAATAAGAAATCTATCTCATGGTGGTCCTATTTTTATTTAATTGTTCTCCATGGTAATACAGCATTTCCCCAATTTGCATTCGTCATGGATCTCAGAGAACAGGATGTAGACAACTTTTAGAAAGAAGAATAAAGCCTTTTGATATTTGTTTGGTTTCACAGATCCCAGAGAGTCATCATAAGAAAGGAAAGAAGGGCTGCTATTTCTTAATATCTGAAAAAACCCTGTCAATATTTTCTTTAATTTTATGGCTCTGTTCATTTTCTCACTAAAAAGTTTCCCAGACAAGCAATATGATGTGAATGTAATAACCTTTTCTCTTTTTGGTTGAGTGATAGTTTCTTAAAATAAATATAACCCATCTTACACATTTTTTTCCTCAATATTTCTCTCTTGAGCCATGAAGTGAAAAGACTTTCTCTTTCAACAGCAAATCCTAAGACATTGCCACCTTAATTAGCAAAAGTAACATTAAGAGGAAAAGAAGTCTACCTCCCGTAATTTACTAAAGCTTTTTTTCTTTTACCCCTCTTTTCAATAGCTCTGTCTCTCATACCTTTACCCATGAAGCAAAAATTACTTCCAAGAAGAGCATCTTAAAAATCACTCATTCATAAGAATGATAATGGGTACCTACTACACACCAATCACAATGCTACATGCAATTAGGTATGAAAATGAAATGACATGGCACACTCATATAGTCAGCTATAGAAGTAAGGTGACCTCTCGGTCCCATATTGAACTCGAGTTGGAAGAGGCGAGTCCGGTCTCAAAATGGAGGGTCACGATCCCAAGGAACCAGAGCAGTTGAGAAAGCTGTTTATCGGTGGTCTGAGCTTTGAAACTACAGATGATAGCTTAAGAGAACATTTTGAGAAATGGGGCACACTCACAGATTGTGTGGTGATGAGAGACCCCCAAACAAAACGTTCCAGGGGCTTTGGTTTTGTGACTTACTCTTGTGTTGAAGAAGTGGATGCAGCAATGTGTGCTCGACCACACAAGGTTGATGGGCGTGTAGTGGAACCAAAGAGAGCTGTTTCTAGAGAGGATTCTGTAAAGCCTGGTGCCCATCTAACAGTGAAGAAAATTTTTGTTGGTGGTATTAAAGAAGATACAGAAGAATATAATTTGAGAGACTACTTTGAAAAGTATGGCAAGATTGAAACCATAGAAGTTATGGAAGACAGGCAGAGTGGAAAAAAGAGAGGATTTGCTTTTGTAACTTTTGATGATCATGATACAGTTGATAAAATTGTTGTTCAGAAATACCACACTATTAATGGGCATAATTGTGAAGTGAAAAAGGCCCTTTCTAAACAAGAGATGCAATCTGCTGGATCACAAAGAGGCCGTGGAGGTGGATCTGGCAACTTTATGGGTCGTGGCGGAAACTTTGGAGGTGGTGGAGGTAACTTTGGCCGTGGTGGAAACTTTGGTGGAAGAGGAGGCTATGGTGGTGGAGGTGGTGGCAGCCGAGGGAGTTATGGAGGAGGTGATGGTGGATACAATGGATTTGGAGGTGATGGTGGCAACTATGGCGGTGGTCCTGGTTATAGTAGTAGAGGAGGTTACGGTGGTGGTGGACCAGGATATGGAAACCAAGGTGGTGGATATGGTGGCGGTGGTGGAGGATATGATGGTTACAATGAAGGAGGAAATTTTGGAGGTAACTATGGTGGTGGTGGAAACTATAATGATTTTGGAAATTATAGTGGACAACAGCAATCAAATTATGGACCCATGAAGGGGTAGTTTTGGTGGAAGAAGCTCGGGCAGTCCCTATGGTGGTGGTTATGGATCTGGTGGTGGAAGTGGTGGATATGGTAGCAGAAGGTTCTAAAAACTCAGAAGAAAAGGGCTACAGTTCTTAGCAGGAGAGAGAGCGAGGAGTTGTCAGGAAAGCTGCAGGTTACTTTGAGACAGTCGTCCCAAATGCGTTAGAGGAACTGTAAAAATCTGCCACAGAAGGAATGATGATCCATAGTCAGAAAAGTTACTGCAGCTTAAACAGGAAACCCTTCTTGTTCAGGACTGTCATAGCCACAGTTTGCAAAAAGTGCAGCTATTGATTAATGCAATGTAGTGTCAATTAGATGTACATTCCTGAGGTCTTTTATCTGTTGTAGCTTTGTCTTTTTCTTTTTCTTTTCATTACATCAGGTATATTGCCCTGTAAATTGTGGTAGTGGTACCAGGAATAAAAAATTAAGGAATTTTTAACTTTTCAATGATATGAAGGAGAATTCAAAAGCTTTACAGACAAGCAAAGGCTGAGAGAATTCAGCACCACCAAACCAGCTCTGCAACAAATGCTAAAGGATCTTCTCTAGATAGGAAATGCAGAAAGGTTGTATAAACGTGAACCCAAAACAACAAAGTAAATGGCAACGGGACCACACCTATCAATAATTACCTTAAATGTAAATGGGTTGAATGCCCCAACCAAAAGACAAAGATTGGCTGAATGGATACAAAAACAAGACCCCTATATATGCTGTCTACAAGAGACCCACCTCAAAACAAGAGACACATACAGACTAAAAGTGAAGGGCTGGAAAAAAATATTTCATGCAAACGGAGACCAAAAGAAAGCAGGAGTCGCAATACTCATATCAGATAAAATAGACTTTCAAATAAAGGATGTGAAAAGAGACAAAGAAGGACACTACATAATGATCAAAGGATTAATGCAAGAAGAAGATATAACAATTATAAATATATATGCACCCAACATAGGAGCACCACAATATGTGCGGCAAACGCTAACAAGTATGAAAGAGGAAATTAATACTAACACAATAATAGTGGGAGACTTTAATACCCCACTCACAACTATGGATAAATCAACTAAACAGAAAATTAACAAGGAAACACAAACCTTGAATGACACAATGGACCAGCTAGACCTGATTGATATCTATAGGACATTTCACCCCAAAACAATCAACTTCACCTTTTTCTCAAGTGCACACGGAACCTTCTCCAGAATAGACCACATCCTGGGCCATAAATCTGGTCTTGGAAAATTCAAAAAAATTGAAATCATTCCAGTCATCTTTTCTGACCACAGTGCAGTAAGATTACATCTCAATTACAGGAAAAAAATTGTTAAAAATTCAAACATATGGAGGCTAAATAACACGCTTCTGAATAACCAACAAATCATAGAAGAAATCAAAAAAGAAATCAAAATATGCATAGAAATGAATGAAAATGAAAACACAACAACCCAAAACCTATGGGATACTGTAAAAGCAGTGCTAAGGGGAAGGTTCATAGCATTACAGGCTCACATCAAGAAACAAGAAAAAAGCCAAATAAATAACCTAACTCTACACCTAAAGCAATTAGAGAAGGAAGAAATGAAGAACCCCAGGGTTAGCAGAAGGAAAGAAATCTTAAAAATTAGGGCAGAAATAAATGCAAAAGAAACTAAAGAGACCATAGCAAAAATCAACAAAGCTAAAAGCTGGTTTTTTGAAAAAATAAACAAAATTGACAAACCATTAGCAAGACTCATTAAGAAACAAAGAGAGAAGAACCAAATTAACAAAATTAGAAATGAAAATGGAGAGATCACAACAGACAACACTGAAATACAAAGGATCATAAGAGACTACTACCAGCAGCTCTATGCCAATAAAATGGACAACTTGGATGAAATGGACAAATTCTTAGAAAAGTATAACTTTCCAAAACTGAACCAGGAAGAAATAGAAGATCTTAACAGACCCATCACAAGCAAGGAAATCGAAACTGTAATCAAAAATCTACCAGCAAACAAAAGCCCAGGACCAGATGGCTTCACAGCTGAATTCTACCAAAAATTTAGAGAAGAGCTAACACCTATCTTACTCAAACTCTTCCAGAAAATTGCAGAGGAAGGTAAACTTCCAAACTCATTCTATGAGGCCACCATCACCCTAATTCCAAAACCAGACAAAGATGCCACAAAAAAAGAAAACTACAGGCCAATATCACTGATGAACATAGATGCAAAAATCCTTAACAAAATTCTAGCAAACAGAATCCAACAACATATTAAAAAAATCATACACCATGACCAAGTGGGCTTTATCCCAGGAATGCAAGGATTCTTTAATATGTGCAAATCAATCAATGTAATACACCACATTAACAAATTGAAAGATAAAAACCATATGATTATCTCAATAGATGCAGAGAAAGCCTTTGACAAAATTCAACACCCATTCATGATTAAAACTCTCCAGAAAGCAGGAATAGAAGGAACATACCTCAACATAATAAAAGCTATATATGACAAACCCACAGCAAGTATCACCCTCAATGGTGAAAAATTGAAAGCATTTCCCCTGAAATCAGGAACAAGACAAGGGTGCCCACTCTCACCACTACTATTCAACATAGTGTTGGAAGTTTTGGCCACAGCAATCAGAGCAGAAAAAGAAGTAAAAGGAATCCAGATAGGAAAAGAAGAAGTGAAACTCTCACTGTTTGCAGACGACATGATCCTCTACATAGAAAACCCTAAAGACTCTTCCAGAAAATTACTAGAGCTAATCAATGAATACAGTAGTTTCAGGATATAAAATCAACACACAAAAATCCCTTGCATTCCTATATACTAACAATGAAAAAACAGAAAGAGAAATTAAGGAAACAATACCATTCACCATTGCAACAAAAAGAATAAAATACTTAGGAATATATCTACCTAAAGAAACAAAAGACCTATACATAGAAAACTATAAAACACTGATGAAAGAAATCAAAGAGGACACAAACAGATGGAGAAACATACCGTGTTCATGGATTGGAAGAATCAATATTGTCAAAATGGCTATTCTACCCAAAGCAATCTATAGATTCAATGCAATCCCTATCAAGCTACCAACGGTATTTTTCACAGAACTAGAACAAATAATTTCACAATTTGTATGGAAATACAAAAAACCTCGAATAGCCAAAGTAATCTTGAGAAAGAAGAATGGAACTGGAGGAATCAACCTGTCTGACTTCAGACTCTACTACAAAGCCACAGTCATCAAGACAGTATGGTACTGGCACAAAGACAGAAATATAGATCAATGGAACAGAATAGAAAGCCCAGAGATAAATCCACGAACCTATGGACACCTTATCTTTGACAAAGGAGGCAAGGATATACAATGGAAAAAAGACAACCTCTTTAACAAGTGGTGCTGGGAAAACTGGTCAACCACTTGTAAAAGAATGAAACTAGAACACTTTCTAACACCATACACAAAAATAAACTCAAAATGGATTAAAGATCTAAATGTAAGACCAGAAACTATAAAACTCCTAGAGGAGAACATAGGCAAAACACTCTCCGACATAAATCACAGCAAGATCCTCTATGACCCACCTCCCAGAATATTGGAAATATAAGCAAAACTAAACAAATGGGACCTAATGAAACTTAAAAGCTTTTGCACTACAAAGGAAACTATAAGTAAGGTGAAAAGACAGCCCTCAGATTGGGAGAAAATAATAGCAAATGAAGAAACAGACAAAGGATTAATCTCAAAAATATACAAGCAACTCCTGCAGCTCAATTCCAGAAAAATAAATGACCCAATCAAAAAATGGGCAAAGAACTAAACAGACATTTCTCCAAAGAAGACATACAGATGGCTAACAAACACATGAAAAGGTGCTCAACATCACTCATTATTAGAGAAATGCAAATCAAAACCACAATGAGGTACCATTACACGCCAGTCAGGATGGCTGCCATCCAAAAGTCTACAAGCAATAAATGCTGGAGAGGGTGTGGAGAAAAGGGAACCCTCTTACACTGTTGGTGGGAATGCAAACTAGTACAGCCGCTATGGAGAACAGTGTGGAGATTTCTTGAAAAACTGGAAATAGAACTGCCATATGACCCAGCAATACCACTCCTGGGCATACACACTGAGGAAACCAGATCTGAAAGAGACACGTGCACCCCAATGTTCATCTCAGCACTGTTTATAATAGCCAGGACATGGAAGCAACCTAGATGCCCATCAGCAGACGAATGGATAAGGAAGCTGTGGTACATATACACCATGGAATATTACTCAGCATTAAAAAGAATTCATTTGAATCAGTTCTAATGAGATGGATGAAACTGGAGCCCATTATACAGAGTGAAGTAAGCCAGAAAGATAAAGAACATTACAGCATACTAACACATATATATGGAATTTAGAAAGATGGTAACGACAACCCTATATGCAAAACAGAAAAAGAGACACAGAAGTACAGAACAGACTTTTGAACTCTGTGGGAGAAGGTGAGGGTGGGATGTTGCAAAAGAACAGCATGTATATTATCTATGGTGAAACAGGTCACCAGCCCAGGTGGGATGCATGAGACAAGTGCTCGAACCTGGTGCACTGGGAAGACCCAGAGGAATCGGGTGGAGAGGGAGGTGGGAGGGGGGATCGGGATGGGGAATACGTGTAAATCTATTGCTGATTCATGTCAATGTATGACAAAACCCACTGAAAAAAATAATTAATTAAAAAAAAAAAAAAAGAAGTAAGGTGATTACCAGAGTACCTGACATGTAAGTTCTGAAGTTAATGTTAATAGTTTTATTATCACAGTAATTTCAAGATAGTCAGAGATAAAAATAACATAAAAACAAGTTACTATATGTAATATTATAATGAATTGTGGTGCTGGAGAACACTCTTGAGAGTCCCTTGGACTGCATGGAGATCAAGTGTTAATCAAACACTTGATGTTTTTCATTCTAAGTCTTCCAAACCAGATGCACATTTTACACGTGCAGCATTTTTCTATTTGAATGTTAGATTTTCATCAGAAATACTTAGTCTGTATTCAGATTTCACAGAATTTACAATTGAAAAAGGAAATTGAATGTGCCCTGTTTCGCCAAAGAAAAGTTTTCGAATAAGTGAATTGAGAACCACTTTTAAAATTTAGATTAATTAAAATTAAATAAATAAAAGGTGAAATTAAAGCTAGCTTTGAAACTTCTGTAAAAGATGTGGAGATCTGAACCCTTTATGCTTGTCCCCAGATGAGGAAAACATGCTTTGCTATAAGATAGAGGCGAAGGGATTCCCAGCATAGAGATATATTTTTCACCTCAGATTTGACATGACAGAAAAATGAACACAATTTACACAAACACCAGAATTTCTGTGAGGATCCTTATCAAGATTTCCAAGCATTTATACATAGTCTTTTTTTTTTTTTTTAAAGTCATTCTGCAGTATTTGGGCTTGCCAGGTGGAGTTAGTGGTAAAGAACCTGACTGCCAATGCAGGAGACTTAAGAGGCACAGTTTCAATCCCTGGATTAGGAAGATCCCCTGGAGGAGGGCATGGCAACCCACTCCAGTATTCTTGCCTGGAGAATCCCCATGGACCGAGGAGCCTGGGGGACTATGGTTCGTAGGTTTGCACAGAGTTGGACACAACTGAAGTGACTTAGCACGCATGCAAGCACACACAAACATTCAATACTTCTATGTGAGTCTAGAGCCCAAAAAAAAAGTTGTGTCCATGCTTATCTCCCTTATGCCCTTCACCACTTACTTTGAAACACATTATTAACATAAAGCAGATATTAATATCTCATAGGATTTGATTAGGATTCACCATGGATTCTTACTTTTATGCCAATCCATTGATTAACATCTCAAAGGTGGGAAAATTTTCATTTCATAACAACCTGGCTTTGGTGACCATTGTACTTAACTAAGGAGAACAAATAAGTTTTGGAGGGTAATCCTGGAGCAGCTGAACAATATACACAGTTCCAGCTTGGCTTTTATTAGTGTTTAGTTTGGTTTAATTTATTTGTTTAGAAGGCAAGGAAGAAAAATATAATCCTTGAAACCTCATTAAGAATGCTTCAAGGCTCTGAATTGTTCAATATAAATGACAGAGTCACAATAATCTATCTTCCAAATTTTTAACCTCTTCCAAGAATGGTTCTGTTGAAGTATAGGAATTAGGAGGTTAGATGCTTCTACTTTTTATCCTTTATTTTATTCCTATTCTAGTATAATACTTGGTATATAAGACATATTCAACTTATTATGGAGAATGAAAGAAACCACGAGTAAGTGAATGAATGGAGCCAAATAAAAATTGTAAAGTATTGATACAGATGTGATGATCTGAACAACATATTACTGTTTTGGGAGGGTATAGACAAAAGTACGTTTCTTAAATCAAACAAGTATGACAAAAACCACTAGAATATTGTAAAGTAATTAGCCTCCAACTATTAAAAATAAATGAAAAAAATAATAATAATATAATCAGAAAATATTAATGCATTTTATGCTATTGTTGTTATCTTTAGTTCTAAATGTATTTAAGAACTGAATGACAAATTAGGAAACTGCATTTCTCTCCTTGCCATTTTATAGACAGTTTAAATCTCAATCTGTCCAACATATCAGAGAAACTTGACATTTGAAAAGCTACCTTGGCTACTTTGCTGGACACTTGGAGTACTGAAAATACAACTCTTAGGAAAGAACCTGCATAAAAGAACAGGAAACTTTCATGAGTCAATCTCATCGAGCAAGATAATACAGACTAAAAATTATAAAATATCTGGTGGAGAGAAGGACCTATACTGGGGAGAAATTATAGTATATTTGCAAAATGAAGTTATTTTTGATGACCCAAATACAAAACAAACAGAGATTCAAAACACACACATAAAGAAAAACTGGTTGGTATAAAAAGATAATGAAGTCTACCTTACATTTGTATTGTATTCCAAAATTTTACAGTATATATATGTATACCTGCACACATGATATCACATTTCACATACTATTTTTAAATCCGTTACTTAATTCTGCATTTAACATAGCATGTCATTATATTTATAAAAATAAATTAGTCATATTTTCAAAAGGAAAAACAGCATAGTGGCAGACTTCATAGATGAAAGAAATAGAGGAATGACAAGAACCAGTCTTTTTGTATATTATATATTTGTGTGTGTGTGTGTGTATGAACAGCAAAATCTTCAGATACTTTTGGTAATAAGGCAGCAACCTTTTGAAGCAGGCTAAAAAACTATGTTGCAAATCTGGATGGGTACTCAGAGGTGTAGCTAATTTAACATGAACACTGCAAGAAAAGAAAAGAGCCTCAGGAATAGAAGTACAAAAGAAGGCACTCTGATCCAGCAGTTAGGACGAAGTGAGTGAAGCAAGTAAACATTTTCATTCCTCCAGGGAGGGGCTCATTGTGCTGCATACAACAATGTTAACATTATTCACTCATAGTTGTAGGCAAAGGGGTAAAGATTCTGTCCCTCTTTCTAATCACCCCTACTTCCAACTATCTGTAAATCTGTCTCTATCTACAGACCTGTGACTAGTTACCTAGCTAGAAAACAATATCAATCATGAAAAATATAATGCCATGATCCATTTAGATGTAACATCTGGAAACACATGTACACACATACACATATGTTAAGTATGTATATGTATGTACACATATAGATACACACACTGTATTTCTAACATTTTGGTGACAGAATTTTATGAAGTTAGAAATATCAAATTATTGTTTCTTCCAGTACCATATTATTTACATATTGTCATTTTCTCCTACAGTTCACTTCACTGTGTGCATGCTCAGTCACTTCAGTCATGTCTGACTCTTTGCAACCCCACAGACTGTCACCCACCAGACTCTTCTGTCCAAGGAATTATCCCAAGTAAGAATACTGGAGTGGGTTGCCAGTTCCTCCTCCAGAGGATCTGCCCAATCCAGGGATTGAACTGGCATCTCCTATGTCTTCTGCATTGACCGGCAGATTCTTCACCACTGAGCTAACTGGGAAGTCCTTCACTTACCTAGATACTGCACATCACAGTGCAGGCTGTTATTGCTTTCTGCTCTTGTAGTTAGACATGGAACAACCAGAGTCAGCCTTGCATATATAACACAGGTTAAATGCCCTTCCTACTACCCTCCATACAGCCATATAGCCTTCATTTATACGACCAATTTCCTGATACTTACCTCTAGATTTTTAAAAGTTTTTTAGCTGAGAGAATTCACAAGGTCCCAAACAAACCAGCCTGCCAGCACCAGTTCTGGGTTTCATTCCTTCAAACACTGATTATCTAGTATATAAGAAATGATTTCAGTCACTGAATAAAAATTAAACCAGTTATCCCTGCTACAAAAGCCAGCTAATTGTTACCATAGCAGAGATTATAATGATTAAATCTACTCATAGGTATGGAAACTTTATTAACAAAGTAGGTGGTAGGAAATTAGGATTTAAAAAAAAAAAAAAATCTAGATCTACCAAAAGAAATGATTCCAGCTAACTGTTACCATAGCAGAGATTATGATGACTAAATCTACTTAGAGGTATGGAAACTTTATTAACAAAGTAGGTGGTAGGAAATTAGGATTAAAAAAATAAATAAATCTAGATCTACCAAAAGAAATGAACAGATGAGAAAAAAAATAATTCAAAATTTGAATTCAAAATCATGAGGATGTCAGTGATAGGAATGAGGTATCTTCATGAATGATTAGTATTAGCCCCCTGTGAGAGACATGGAAGAAGAGCTCTACATTATTATATTTTGTGTTTCACTTTTCACTTAAAAATTGATCTATATTCTTGATAATTCACTTTAATATAATTTGCTTTAGTTTTTGATTCTGAGCCTTCAGTTGGGGACACCGATAGTTCTCATAGTTTATTGTTCAGGAAACAGATAACATCATCTAGTTTAAAAATTCTCATATTTGATTTCTTCTAATAATCCAAATAAGATCCACTGAGTTCCTTAGCTAAGATTAAATACACATTTCTATAAGATATTTGTTTTTAAAAGGAAACAATGTTTATATAGTTAACTGGGTTACTGAAATGCAAAAATGAGATAAAATGGAAAATTAGTTCAAATCCCCTGACTTACAGCACCCCAGGGTTTATTTGCAGTTAGGACACACACATGAAAAGATAGAAAGTCTCCTCTCATACATCTCATAGACTGTTGAGAAAAGGTAGTTGGAAAAATGTGTAGTTGGAAACTTTGAAAAACATTTAGTCTAACCCTTAAAATGCCATATCAAAATTTAAAATGTCCTAATAGACTCTGATAATATTATTTTGTTAAAATATATAAGCAACATCTGTGCCAAACAACTGCAGGCACAGTCGTTTGATTTGCTAACATCAAACTTTCAAAGCCACAGAAAATTATACCGTGAATCTTGAGAAATACCTGCAATAACTAGACTAAAAAATCTAGAAAACTGAGATTAAAGAATAATACACGTTAAAGAATAAAAAATGCTTGCTTTACAGTGCTTTCCATTTACTTTCACTCAGCAGAGGTTTTCTGAGTTCTCAATTTTAAGATTCAGGGCCTATGATTCACATTAGCATCTAATAGTCTACATGATTCCAAAACTGTGTGCCAAGACATCCTGGAGTGCTAAGAGCACTTACAGGATGTGCTGAGGGATATTTTAAAATGTCAAGGTAAACAACAGCATTCAACATCTGTCAGACACAGATGTTGCATCCTTACAAATTACTAGTCAAGGTATTTCACAGTTTCCACGTTAGAGAGTGCAACATTCCTTTCAAGGGCAGCATAGCTGTGCAAAGCCGGGTTTTCAGCAGGTCATATGATAAAGAGCAAGTGTCTCCTGAAAACCCATGTGGAACGGGTAATGAAGATGACAGTGTTCGATTTGTTTCCAAGGTTTGAGAAGTTGTGCAGTGCCCAACACACACACACACACACACACACACCCATCAATAAGTAATTATGGTTATTTAAGAATAAAACTATTAATTTTATTTTTTCTTTCAATTTAGGCTGTCAGAACATAAATACTTGTTAAGTGGCTTGTGTTAGTCGCTGAGTTGTGTCTGACTCTTTGTAACACCATGGACTATAGCCTGCCAGGCTCCTCTGTCCATGGAATTCTCCAGGCAAGAATACTGGAGTGGATTGCCATTGCCATCTCTAGGGGATCCTCCTGACCCAGGGATCAAACCCAGGTCTCCTACACTGAGGGCAGATTCTTCACTGTCTGAGTCACCGGAACTAATAAGCTGCATGACTGGAACTATTTAATAAACAGAATTCTTGCTTTTTGTTCATTTGTTGGCCTAATGGTGCCATGGAAATGTTACTGAGCCAAGGTACTATGAACTGAAAAGCTTTGGAAATTTTCATTCTAAGTGCTTTTCTAGGAAATTTTAAAATGTACCACTACAAGTAGCATCACCCACCAAGTTATATCTGCAGAAGAATTTGCTAATACAACATACAAATCAATTTACTGCTTGACTCTTCAAGCTTTACTTTAATATCTCCTTCATTCTTCTGTATTTTCTAGCTCTTGCCAGATTTGTAGCCAGAAGATTATAGTCAATGAAGCTTTTCTATGTTGTTGTTTTCAAGTTTATGTCTAAGTTCACCAGGTAGATAGTAGCCTGGTCTAACAATGTCCTTATTGTGGTATCAAAATTAAGCCCCACTGGAGACAATCCAAAGCTGACTTTCTTCACATTGACTTCCATTCATGGTGACAGTGTTATTTTGTTTGCTTGTTTGTTTCCTGTTGAGCTCCTTTCATTGTAAATGTGAAATAAAATAATATTTCAAAACAATGTTTCCAGAGTCTTAAAAGATAATTTAACCAAGTTATAATATTGAGAAGTTTAATATCAACTTGCTGCTACTGCTGCTGCTAAGTCCCTTCAGTCGTGTCTGACTCTGTTCGACCCCATAGACGGCAGCCCACCAGGCTCCGCCATCCCTGGGATTCTCCAGGCAAGAATACTGGAGTGGGTTGCTATTTCCTTCTCCAATGCATGAAAGTGAAAAGTGAAAGTGAAGTTGCTCAGTCGTGTCTGACTCTTACCACCCCATGGACTGCAGCCTACCAGGCTCCTCCGTCCATGGGATTTTCCAGGCAAGAGTACTGGAGTGGGGTGCCATCACCTTCTCCAAATATCAGCTTGAACTTCCTTCAATTGCCAAGCATTACAAATGTTTAAGTAGCAATACAAATGTTGCAGTGAACATTGGGATGTATGTATTATTTTGAATCATATTTTTCTCCATATATATGCCCAGGAATGGGACTGCTGGATTATATGGTATCTCTGTTTTTAGCTTTTTAAGAAATCTCCATTGCAGTGCTATTTGCAATAGCCAAGACATGGAAGCAACCTAAATGTCCCTCGACAGATAAATGGATGAAGATGTGGTACATACATACAATGCGAGATTACTCAGCCATTAAAAAGAACAAAATAATGTCATTGGCAGCAGCATAGATGGACTTAGAGATTAACATACTAAGTCAGAAACACAAATATCATAGGATATTGCTTAAAACTGGACGTTTTTTTAAAAAAATGATACAAATGAACTGATTAACAAAACAAAATCAGACTCACTGACTTAGAGAACAAGCATACAGTTACCAGAGAGGAGAGGGAGCAGCAAGGGATAAATTGGGGGTCTGGAACTGACATGCACACACTGCTATATTTAAAACAGATAACCAACAAGGGCCTACTGTATAGCACAGGAAACTCTGCTCAATATCATGTAATAATCTAAATGGGGAAAAAGAATTTGAAAAAGAACAGATACAGGTACTTGTATAACTGAATCACTTTGCTATACACCTGAAACTAACACAGCATTATTAACCCACTATACGCCAATACAAAATGAAAATAAATAGCACTATTACCTACAATAAAGAAATAAACACACATTTAGGAAATCAGAAGTTATCTAATATTATTGAGACTAAAAGTAAAGTAAAGCCACATAAGTAAATTGCTACAGAAAGTCTATGTAAAAATTGAATACAGAAATGATTATTCATGAAGTTTGTTTATTTTCTCCTTCCTTCTCTTGGTTCTGTACAGTCTGTCTTTTTTCCCTCCTTAATTTTTTACTTTGAAAATCGTCAATAAAACCAGGTAAATTTCTCTACATTTACACATATATAAACAATTTCTGGAAATCTCGTAATCCCAAACTAAAGCAAAACTGAACAAAACAAACATACAGACAAAACAGTGTGATGTTCTTAACAAACAGTAATAGATCATTTTCAAAATCAACTCCAGAAAGTATACAGTTTTTCATCAGAAGATTTAACAATCAGAGTAGAACATATTTCAATATTGAAATTGAGCTTAAATTGAGCTTGAGCTTTAAAATCTAGCTTTACTATCGATTTGTGTATATGCGTGATGATCATTCAAGCATGCCATTTTTAATTTAATTATTATACTTTATTTGAATACCATTCTTTTCTACGGGCTCTTCAGGTGGCGCTAGTGGTAAAGAACCTGCCTGCCAGTGCAGGAAACATGAGACAAGTTCGATCCCTGGGTCGGTAAGATCCTTGGAGGAGGGCATGGCAACCCGCCCCAGTATTCTTGCCTGGAGAATCCATGGACAAAGGAGCCTGGTGGGCTACAGTCCATGTGGTCACAAAGAGTCAGACACGACTGAATGACCAAGCACACCTTCTTTCTACATCCTCAAAGCATCTCATATAATGCTTTTTGCATTAATATTTCATATTCAGTTATATTGAATTGAAGCTTCTAGGCTATCTTCAGGTTTTATGCTATAGTTTTCTTAAAAGATGTTAAATAACTTGTAATACAAATTATAAACTGACAAATTTTAGAACCCCTCTAAAAAGAATCAAATTTTCTAGCTCACTTGGATTAAAACAATGAAAATGTCCAGAAAACTAATTTTCAAAATAAATCCATTACAAATATGTCCTGAGTGGTTTTATTTACTTTCTAGTTATATTGTTAGGTAGGAAGTTAGGCATGAGCGAAAAGGGGTGGCCTCACTGAAATGGATTCAAGCTGACCTCTAAACCCCATCCCAGACACACTCAGGAGAGCTCACAGATATGCTACAAAAATAACCACAGAGACTTTCCAACTCCTGCGCACATATCCTAGGCACACAGTGGGTGAAAACTAACTACAAGGGCTTCCTCAAGTAACCTTAGGAAGCTAGCAGTCCACTAAGGGTTCATAAATATTTGACACATATACACATCTGATTATAGCATACTGAATTATGGGAAGACATACACAACAGAGCCTGTTGTTATATAACTTGCAGCTGCCCATTTGCATCTCCTTTCTTGACTGGTGGTGGGTACAAGCCCTATTTTGCACAGGGCACAACCAAATGGAAAAGATGGGAAGTATAAAAAGGAGGAAGTCAAGAGAGACTGGGAGAACTACTCCTTTGGGGTTAGACTGCTCCCACGTCATAGGAATGTCTGTTTAATAAAAGATCTATCTGCCTGAAATGTTAACTGAGCCATAACTAGTCTGGTTTGGGTTTTTTTCTTTTTCTTTTGTTCTTTTTTTTATTCTTTGTAGCCAAAGATGGAGAAGCTCTATACAGTCAGCAAAAACAAGACTGAGAGCTGACTGTAGCTCAGATCAGTTCAGTTCAGTTCAGTCGCTCAGTCGTGTCTGACTCTTTGTGACTCCATGGACTGCAGTATGCCAGGCCTCCATATCAATCAATAATCATGAACTCCTTATTGCAAAATTCAGACTTAAATTGAAGAAAGTAGGGAAAATCACTATATCATTCAGGTATGACCTAAATCAAATCCCTTATAATTATATAGTGGAAGTGACAAATAGATTCAAGGGATTAGATCTGACAGAGTGCCTGAAGAACTATGGACAGAGGTTTGTAACATTGTACAGGAGGCAGTAATCAAGACCATCCCCAATAAAAAAAAATACAAAAAGGCAAAATGATTGTCTAAGGAGGCCTTACAAATAGCTGAGAAAAGAAGAGAAGCAAAAGGCAAACGAGAAAAGGAAAGATATACCCATCTGAATGCAGAGTTTCAAAGAATAGCCAGGAGAGATAAGAAAGCCTTCCTCAGTGATCAGAACAAAGAAATAGAGGAAAACAATAGAATGGAAAAGACTAGAGATCTCTTCAAGAAAATTAGAGATACCAAGGGAATATTTCATGCAAAGATGGGCTCAATAAAGGACAGAAATGGCATGGACCTAACAGAAGCAGAAGATATTAAGAAGAGGTGGCAAGAATACACAGAAGAACTGCACAAAAAAGATCTTCATGACCCAGATAACCACAATGGTGTGATCACTCACCTAGAGCCAGACATCCTGGAATGTGAAGTCAAGTGGGCCTTGGAAGCATCACTATGAACAAAGCTAGTAGAGGTGATGGAATTCCACTTGAGCTAGTTCAAATCCTAAAAGATGATGCTGTTACAGTGCTGCACTCAATATGCCAGCAAATTTAGAAAACTTAGCAATGGCCACAGGACTGGAAAAGGTCAGTTTTCATTCCAATCTCAAAGAATGCTCAAACTACTGCACAAGTGCGCTCATCTCACAAGCTAGTAAAGTAATGCTCAAAATTCTCCAAGCCAGGTTCTTCAATAGTACGTGAACCGTGAACATCCAGATGTTCAAGCTAGATTTAGAAAAGGCAGAGAAACTGGAGATCAAATTGCCAGCATCTGTTGGATCATCGAAAAAGCAAGAGAGTTCCAGAAAAACATCTGCTTTTGCTTTATTGACTATGCCAAAGCCTTTGACTGTGTGGATCACAATAAACTGTGGAAAATTCTGAAAAAGATGGGAATGTCAGACCACCTGACCTGCCTGCCTCCTAAGAAATCTGTATGCAGGTCAGGAAGCAATATTTGTAACTGGACATGGGACAACAGACTGGTTCCAAATTGGGAAAGGAGTACGTCAAAGCTGTTCATTGTCACCATGCTTATTTAACTTACATGCAGAGTATATCATGAGAAATGCTGGGCTAGATGAAGCACAAGCTGGAATCAAGATTGCTGGGAGAAATATCAATAATCTCAGATATGCAGATGACACCACCCTTATGGCAGAAAGTAAAGAACTAAAGAGCCTCTTGATGAAAATGAAAGAGGAGTGTGAAAAAGTTGGCTTAAAACTCAACATTCAGAAAACTAAAGATCATGGCATCCAGTCCCATCACTTCATGGCAAAGAGATGGGGAAACAGTGGAAACAGTGAGAGACTTTATTTTGGGGGGTTCCAAAATCACGGCAGATGGTGAGCAGCCATGAAATTAAAAGACACTTGTTCCTTGGAAGAAAAGCTATGACCAAACTAGACAGCTTATTAAAAAGCAGAGATATTAGTTTGCCAGCAAAGATCCGTCTAGTCAAAGATATGGTTTTTCCAGTAATCATGTATGGATGTGAGAGTTGGACTATAAGGAAAGCTGAGCACTGAAGAATTGATGCTTTTGAACTGTGGTGTTGGAGAAGACTCTTGGGAGTCCCTTGGACAGCTAGGATATCCAAACATTCCATCCTAAAGGAGATCAGTCCTGAATATTCTTTGGAAGGATTGATGCTGAAGCTGAAACTCCAATCCTTTGGCCACCTGATGTGAAGAACTGACTCATTGGAAAAGATTCTGATACTGGGAAAGATTGAAGGCAGGAGGAGAAGGGGACAACAGAGGATGAGATGGTTGGATGCCATTACCAACTCTATGGACGTGAGTTTGAGTAAACTCCGGGAGTTGGTGATGGACAGGGAGGCCTGGTGTGCTCAAGTCCATGAGGTCGCTAAGAGTTGAACATGACTGAGGGACTGAACTGAACTAGTCTGTTGTTTTAAACCCTTTATTCTGTCATTCCAAATTTTTGTTGTGATGGGACAAAAACTGAGGGAGGGAAATAAAACAACCTGACAATATCAAACGTGCATTATGGATGGTTGCTATGGCCTGATAATAAAATATAGGAAAATAGCATCACCCTAAAATTTCCTGCTTCCCTCACTTTGATCTCTTTCTTGTTACATTTTATGTTTTATTTTACACCTACACTTATTTGTAGGTAAGTATTTGTTTACACAGAGGGTGCTGTTTGATCTTAGGTTTGATTATTTCAAACACCTGATGGGCAAATTTTACTGAAACATGCAAGTAAATAATGAGTGAATTGACCTCTTGCTGATTATTAAACTAAATCAAAGCTGCATACGAAAGGATAATTGCTAACCACAAGCAAATGACAGAGATTTCAATGTTCACAACTAAATTTGATCTCAGATGAACAAATTAAATTTGGTAGTCAAAAGACAGCTATATTCTTGCTTAAAAAGAGGACTAGCGGTACAGTATGAGGACAACACAAACCTATGTTTTGTTTGTGGAGAAGACAAATTGACAAGGATGAAAATGATCTCAAACTGAAGAAGTGTGTAAAATGTCTTACAGTAAAAAAAATGAGAGCTATTGATGACACCTGGAAAACAGTGAAACAATAGAGCATTTACAGAGCTAATAATAATTTAATAATAAAAGAACATTTCTAAGACTAGGTACTAGTGATATGCCTTCAAATATACATTGATAATCTCATTATGAAAGTAAGTTCTATAGAAAGTAAAGCTTAGAAAACAGATACAAATATTGATTCAGGTGATAAACTGACCAAATGCTTGCTAGCCACATGGTAAATTTTGTTATTCTATAAACCTAATTAAATAATAAAAAGCCCTATCATATCAATCTTTTGCTATTAGTGCCCGTGCAAATCAAATTCAAGTAGCCTCAGAAATTAAGACACTTACACTTGTTCATACTGGAATATTAACAGAGAGCTATGACCCTGATTCTAAGACAGATAACTAAGTATTGACAGGTAATTTCTAATCTTGATGATATTAAAAGTTAGGTGATTAGTAGGAGCTAAAGCCGGAGAAGGCAATGGCACCCCACTCCAGCACTCTTGTCTGGAAAATCCCATGAACAGAGGAGCCTGGTGGCCTGCAGTCCATGGGGTCGCGAAGAGTCGGGCACGACTGAGTGACTTCACTTTCACTTTTCACTTTCATGCACTGGAGAAGGAAATGGCAACCCACTCCAGTGTTCTTGCCTGGAGAATCCCAGGGACAGAGGAGCCTAGTGGGCTGCTGTCTATGGGGTCGCACAGAGTCGCACACGACTGAAACGACTTAGCAGCAGCAGCAGCAGGAGCCAAAGCATCATAATGACTTTATATTCAAATTGTTTCAGTGAAAAATACCAGTAGAATTTCATGGCAGAGATTCAATCATCATTTGTATCCAAGATCTTTTTGAACTGACCACAGTTATAAAGAATACTGCATGTGGAATGGCCATATATTATCCACAGACTGTTAGCTGTGGCCAAGTGTCATGCAGACACTCTCCCTCTATCTACTCAGCCCAAGGAGGCCCTTATCTCCTCCTCCTTCCCA
Organism: Cervus canadensis; assembly: GCF_019320065.1. Classification (NCBI taxonomy): domain Eukaryota; kingdom Metazoa; phylum Chordata; class Mammalia; order Artiodactyla; family Cervidae; genus Cervus; species Cervus canadensis. The sequence continues at coordinate 33,157,345 of NC_057388.1, read as the reverse complement.
GCACACAGTGCTAAAGCTTGCTACTGAGCACCTGGACCCCTATCTCCCCTGTGCCTGCTCAACTGAGAAGTGTTCAGATGTTACAGACCTCTACGTTCCAATCTCTCCCTATGCTCCATTTTCTTAGGATATATAGTAATTAAAGCTCCCAATTAAAGTCAGATAGTAATAATTCATAGTGGCTGATAACACGTGCTGTAAACAGACTGTTAAATATTTTTTTAACTTAAGCTTTTTCTTTTGTGTCAGAGTATGGCTGATTAACAATGTTGTGATAGTTTAAGTTAAATATTTTATTTAAAATAGAAAAAAAAGATGGAACAAAACCCAGAAGGACTAATAGATGAGAGGGAGGGGATGGAAAGATAGGTACACAAATCCTACTACCATGTGGGGGGTCTGCCACTTCTGTGCCAACACTGATCAGGCATTTACTTATTAACACTTTAGAAATAAACATGTATGAAATGCACTTGCCCAGTTTTTTTGTGCTTTTTATTGCAAATGAAGTAATGGTTGGGATGGCAATGGCTTGAAATACAGTAGTACAGATTGTTTCCTTGGTTATAGGAAAGTAGAAGTGCAGTATAAAGTGCACTTTATAAATGCACCAGAGAGAACTATAAAAGTGAATAAGCCCATTGATGAAAATATAACACAAAGTGATAACTTTAGGTTAGCCCCAAATAATAGATGACCATAAAAATTAATTAGGTTTAAACACATAATCTGGAGAAAGAGTAAAATCTTTTTCAAGAAATACATACATCTGAAAGGAATTTAGCTAAAATTCAGATTTACTTTAAAAACATACTTCATATTTTAAAATATAGCATAGCTTGTCTTTCTACTTATAAGGAATTATATAATGTTATTATTGGCAGCTCCCTTCATATTTTATCACACTGATTGCATTTCAAAAATGATGTAATAGTCTATGTTGCAAATGATTTTCCAAATTTGTGATAAAAAATTTTAAATATTTATAAAATATAAAGTGTACAGCAACATCCACAGACTTACACCCAGATTCAATGATTAATAGTTTTCTATATTAGCTTTATCACATAACTACACATCCTGCCAATCCACTTGATTTTTTAAAAAGATGATTTTAATTGTGAGATGAAGCTATCGATACACTTCACCTCTAAACACTTCAGCATGATAGAAATACTTTTAATTTCTCTTTTAAGTTAAAAACATGTTGCTAAGAGATAATAATAACTAATAAAATATATTTATTACTACACACTAAATTACTAGAAGGTTAGATAATTTGTCCATTAGAGCTCAGTAATCATTAGGTGATAGTGTTAATGTTAAACTCCTTGATGGGTCAACTAGTTATTTCTTTTCCATGGAAACACATTAAATCTATAGTAACAGTCATACTGAAGCCTAATATATTTTCAACAAGACAGCAATAGGTAAGAGTACATGAATCTTTAGTTATAGACAAATCAGTAAGCAGCCCCTACTGATGGTGTTAAAGACATTTTGTAAATGATTGATTTATATATTTAGTGACTGTGAAACATTATTTGAAACAGCATAATAATATAATTGTAGCTTTTTTACCTTCTGGGTGTACCATATTTACAGATATTAATGTTTTATTTTTTAAAACTTTTTATTTTATATTAGAGTATAGCTGATTAATAATGTTGTGATAGTTTCAGGTGGACAGAAAAGGAACTCAGCCATACATATACATGTATCCATTCTCCCTCAAACTCCCCTCCCACTCAGGCTGCCACATAACATTTAGCAGAATTTCCTGTGTGATACAGTAGGACCTTGTTGGTTATCCATTTTAGATATTTTGATAGTTTATTGCTTTATTTTATTTTGATATTTATTTATAATGCAGGTTAGCTCTTTAATATTCATAGAATGCAAATTATTAAAGAGTCTGACATGAACAAAGTGGTTTTTGCATCTATCAGAGAACAAGTAAGCAGTCTTTGATTTCTCATTTAAAAACTGAGAAATCTGTTTTAATCTCATTTAAAAACTGAGCATCTTAATAAACAATTTAATGCTGAGCTGTTGCAATCATGAGTGAACAATATGACTCATCACATATTTTACCTGATATGCTTTTAAGTTCAAATTTATTTGAATTTATTCAATCACATTGGTTTTTCTTCTAAAGATTAGTAGTTTTGAATCATCAACTTCTCATATATAATGTTTATATATATTAGCTTGGGAATGCTACATGTAGACAAAATAAGGTGTTACTATGTTTATATCTCATACTATTCCATAAGATAAAAAAAGTCCTAATACAGCAAAGCAGTCTCCAACTTTTATGTATTTCATAGAATGTTAGAGCTTGATTCTACCACCTAAAAGAACAAGTGGATTTTCAAATGTAACAAAGTTCCAAAATTTTCTCTTAAGAAAATCAAGTCTCTTTAGTTCTTATGGTCTTGCTGGCATTCTAATTCAATACCAAAAAATTTTAAGATGTTTACCAACTTATCAGCAAACTCCCTCTCTTCATGTGTTTGTTTAAATTTCCCTCCAAATATATCACTAATATACCACCCATATTCAATCAGTATAAATGATACATTAAAAAAGACAGGCATCAGAGGTTAAGAAATTGACATTTCTTTACTAAAGGGCCAATCTGTCTACCCTGCAAATCATTAGCATAATAGATACTGTAAAGAAAATAGTTATGCCATGTGGCTATATTATAGACTATAAAATATAAACCCTGCATGGAAATTCCCACACGAAATCCATAACAAAAAAGTAATGTTTCTAACACATTTTGTTTGAAAATAATGATGCTATTAACACTTGGCACTATGGTTCTCAAATGGAAGTGAGTCTGCATAATAGTTTACTTTCTTCTTTATAAACACAGTAAGTCACTGTGCTGATAGGCTGGCATGCTTCAGGAATAAATGCCATTTTGAGATATAGAAAGCCTCATTATCCCTGACACAAACCTACTTTGTAAGTCAGATATTTTTAAAGATCTGGGTTTTGATTTTTTTTTCCTCCATTTTATGAAGCTTTTGGTGGTTCAGACCAACTACTCTGTATTTATTTGGTAATAATAAATAATCTGCCTGCAGAAAAAAATAGTAAATAATCTACCTGCAATGTAGGAGACCTAGGTTCAATCCCTGGATCGGGAAGATCCCCTGTAGAAGGGAATGGCAACCCACTACAGTATTCTTGCCTGGAAAATCCCATGGACAGAGGAGACTGGCGGGCTACACAGTCCATGAAGTCGCAAAGAGTCAGATGGGACTAAGCGACTAACACAACAAAATTTTATGAAATAACGATTCATTCTTATTTGCTTAGATGGCTAAATAAGTCAATACTAAAAATGTGGAAGTAAATAAATTACATCACCATCAAACAAGGTAACAATTTTGAAGTTAATGTTGAAATACCGGCATGTGTGTATGTGTGTGCTCTGATAACTTCAATAGTGTCTGACTCTTTGCAACCCTATGGACTGTAGCCGCCAGGCTCCTCTGTCCATGGAATTCTCCAGGCAAGAATGCTGGAGTGGGTTGCCATTCCCTTTTCCAGGGGATCTTCCTCTCTTAGGGATCAAACCTGCATCTCCCACATTGCAGGCAAATTGTTTACCATCTGAGCCACCAGGGAAGCCCAAAATAAATAAAAAGCATTAATTTATAGCTTTACATGTGTCATCAGTCTTCGGGGAAAACAAAAGAGAACAAAACAACAAAACATTTAGATACTTCGGATATTTTTCCCCAACAATATTCTGTTGGCAATTTTTGCTTAAAATCAGTGTGAGCACACTGATTTTCAATTCCATTCAGAAGTTTTTCTGTTCTACTAAAAGCAGAAGCTCAGAATTCCTATCTCATGAACTCCTTAATTAAACTTTTCCAACCATTCCCACTAACTACGCCTAATGTGTCTATTGCTTGGTTAACCACATCACTCATTCATCACAGCCACTGATCTTTCCCTCCATGATCCTAATCTCTTGGTCCATTAACCTCCTTCAGGTACTCCTTTTCCTAGTAACACTAGACCTAAAATTAACTGATAGTGACAATGACAACTCTTTCACCTGAAGATTTTGTAACCACTTATAAGCATATGAAGCAATTCAGGGGATTGTAACACTTAACAGTTTCCATAACACCATCTCCAAGTACTCCATTTCAGCAAGTCACAGAGGGATATTCAGGAGTCTGGATTAACCATGAAAACACTCCAGGTGGAAAGACTCTGACCAGCCACTGACTGTAAAATTGTTTCCCAAAAGCATAATACCAGATTCAAATTTTCCTCCAAGCTCTAATCCTCATCTGCTTTTACCACCTAATTCCTAGATTATTAAAATATTTTCCTAGCATCTTTTCTTAGCCTTCCTCACATCAATTCTTCCTTCATACACAAACACATTCATACTGTAGAAGGTTTTGATGGAATTCATTTGGCAGGAAGCCTTCTGTTGTTTCACATACAATTTTTTGAGGCTCTTCTCAGTCCAATCCTAAACCTTACTTAGGATTTCTGTCTCACTATTCCTACACTTTGTGAATAAAATGCTGCTTTATTCTCAGTCATCATGCTTGGGAACCTCACTCTTGTTATACATGAGGACCAAGTGACAATGTAAGTGGTTTGATGTGGCTGCACAATTCAACACTCTGAGAACAGGGTCTAGAATCACAGGTACAACAGTCTCCCCCTCATACCATCCTGCAGATGCCAGGACTTCAGACCATTGTGTGAGGGAAGGAAGGAAGTAGGAGAGACAGGGAAGAATGCAGTGAAGAAAGGAAGGACTAACCAGTACTGAAGAAACACAAACCACGATTTACACTGTAACTGTTCCAGAGTGAAACCTATCATATCTTTCTCCAAAATATACAATTTATGGGCTAAAAACTGAACTAAATGGCATTTTCTTAAGTTCCACACAGTAGTCTTAAACAGAATGTATAGCGTCATTCTCTGAGAAACTGATAAAACTAAGTTTTCAAACCTAGTAAAATAATGCCAAGCTACTATTTGATTTGTCTAAAAATGACAAGGTAGGATATTAGATAAACATAAGGAAATAAGAGTATCTTTTCCAATAGAAGAGTGAAGGAAGTCAATTTGACTAAGAGATGGATGATTTGTTGTAAGCACTAACTGGAAAATGGTGGGGCTGGGAAGATGTTGAGTTAACCAAGAAATGGAGAGAAAAAGGGAAATAAAGCAAATTAATTAGATCATGGGGCAGGCAGGATGAGTAAAATAAACAGTAAAGAATGATATGCACAGACATAGTGAGAGCTAGAAGCAAGAAAATGGAGAGTGAGGAGAGAAATTGGGATTTTCACTCTGGAAAAAGGATAAGCCAGAAGAGAGCTGCAGGAGAGTAAGGGAGATGAAGCTGTGCTTGACTCTACCTGTAGAGACAGGCATCATATCTCTAATGAGCACCTAAGAGAACAAGAAAACATCATCCTGGAGATGACGGGACCCTCCTAGACAGGACTGATGGGAGGACCTCAACTGGTGCTCAGATCCAGGCACCTCATTATCCAAAAGGTGCAGAGAAGCTGGAAGGAGTTCAGAGACATGATGGAAGAGTGATTAAGATGCAGAAAAAAAAATGATTTATGATAAAAGATTAAAGCACTAAACAAGCACTTCTTGGCAGAGCAACAAGTGGATGGGCAAAGCAGCTATCTACAAACAGGCAAAGGACATAAATAATCTAGAGGAAAACCATTATTATTTAAGCTGGTACCAAGGGGAGAGGTTCACAGAGAACAATTTCAAGAAGGCAGAAAAGAAGACAACCCTAAAATTAGAAAGGGAAGTATTAACATACAAATGACAAATCTGTTCACCTGATGTGGAGCCAGGCACGTCCTAGGAAACGGCTGCTATCAGTCTGTGTGCATAAGATCCAAGCAACTTGACCACTCAGTTGGTTACCACGATTCTAGAAGACAAAGCAATCAACAGAATAAAAAACTTTAAAAAAAAAATGAGAATCCTGTTAACAGTTGAAGCTCATTTTCAAAAGAACTGAAAAACTTAGTTTTATCCTCCATATTTTGTTCATACAAAGGTCTTCATTAATGACTTGAAATAGTATATAATAATTCAGTAGTTTTCATAAGGGAATAAAATGGGATAATAGATCTTTTTAATATGGCTTCCAGTGAGTCTATGTGTTGGTTTGCAATATGGTATTTTTAAAGATTAAACTGTAAATGAATCACTTGTATAATTAGACATGTGGGTAGATATAAAACCTTGAAATCGCCAATCCTGTGGGAGTAAGATGACTCCTCACAGAAGGAAGCAAAGGATTTCCAGGTGGAACTTCACCCATAATAACACACGCCAATGCATGTCCTTGACATCCATCTGTGTTATCCCTACGAACTACACTGGAACAGCCACCCTATCATATGAAGAAATTGTGAACTACACAATACACATGGGATTATTTTTGGATTATGATATTCAGATCAGCAAAGCATGTTACCTACCACCCTCACACACTCAAATATTCATAAGCCTATGTAGAAATTTTATTTTATTAAATAAAATCTTAAATGAAGATGTCAATATTTTAAGAAAACTTCTGATGCTAGAGAGAAAATTGTATAAATAAATGAAATCCTTATACAGTTCTAGTCATATTTGCCTTTCATTTTTATTTACATTGGTATGTGCTTGACAAACTTTCATCTCTGTGCTTTGAAAGCCAATATAATAATAATTTGTACCTGGTTTATGGCAATTTCCAAATTATAAAATATGTGTGTGCTTTTTGTCTCACTTGAATCTCCCCTTTGGAGTTAGGTATTATTAATCCTTCCCTTGACAAATAAAGCTGAGAGTAAGAGGAAATATTGTAGAAGCTAAAATCAGGTTGACAAGAACCACCAACGGCAAAGACTCGAATCCTCTGACTGCATGCCCTGTGATCTTTTCACTGCCCTGGATTTCTTATGATTCGTGTCCTCAATCACGGCACCAATAAGCACTTAGAGTTCACTTAATAGTGATTACTGTGTAAAGCTAGGTCCTCATCATGAGCTTCTTGCAAATTACTGAAGCATGATTCTCAAGAGAGGAATGAAGGAAGCAGATAAAGTAGATCAGGCTAAAAAAAAAAGGAATAAAGAATCTTAGTTGCTGAAGTTTCCAGAATGTGTAGCCATTGGTTTTCACAGAATGACATGGCATAGTTGATTAAAATACAACTCTTACCACAATAAAAAAGACAGTGGAAGGTTTGGGTAGATTGAAGCATTCAGAACAAGAGGATATTCTGAAGTGAACTGGGATGGAGAGAAAACAATATGGCAGATGCATACTAGGTGAGTGAGGTGAAACTCGAAGAAGAAAAATGTAGAAAAAGAGAGGAAACTCTGTGGAGTTTACAGGGACAGAAAAGCAGGCATATGTACAAAAAGAAATTTGGCAGCTTCATTCCAAATGCACCAAGGAGCAATCTGCAGAACAGAAGGTTCCAGTAGCTTAGAGGAAATACACTCAGCAGAGGCAAACATCATCTTGGAACTGAATGAAAGGAAAATAACATTCAAAAGCTCAGACTCCTTGGAAGACAGAAGTAAAAGAATGGAGTTAGCAACTGAATATCACAGGGCAAAGAGGCCAAGGACATCCCCAGCAGTGAGTCTGTGAGCTGGCAGAACAGAGGTGCAGTAAGAAATGCAGGAGCACACAGGGGACACATTACATCCTAAAATGTTGATCTACATTTTGAAGGGAAGGGGGATATTCGTTAAAGAAATGAGTAGGACTGTAAAATATATAGAGAATAAAGGAAAGGAAAAAAACAGAGGCAGCTTTTGAAAGTGCATCTCTGAGAAAATGAGGTAATATTTGTGCAGCTCTGGAAAGCCTGAGCTCTAAAATCAAACCACCTGGGTCCATGTCCCATTCTTCACACTTTGTGGGTGGGAACTTGGACAAGTTATGTAATCTATGTCTCAGTTTCCTTATCTGTGTAAAGTAGAAAATATCACTCACCACACAACAGAATCATAATTTAGTTAAGAAAATTCTTGCCAAGCAAAGAACACAGTGCTTGTGAGAAAGTAAACAGTAAAACAAAGCTAAATTTCTAAAAATTCATGAGAGTATATTTATCACACTTGAAAAATAGAAACGGGATCTGAAAAAAACAAAGACTTTAAAAATAGTCACAGGATAGAAAACTAAATATAGAAAGAATCAAATATCCAGCAGAAAGGATATTAAGGAGAGTAAGAAAGATTAAGATTAATTTAGGGCTGCATTTTTTAGAGTAATGAAAAAATAAGAGATGTTACTTAAAATTTATCTGATCCAAGACAATTTTCTATGAAAAATGTAAATTCATGGAAAATGGGCAAAGAATCCCATTATTTTTGAAAGATCCAATTCAGAAACCCAGCTTCAATCACTCAAAGAGGGGCCCTTTTTCTCATTCCCAGAATTGCCTTCAACTAGCCAAGTATTTCAATCCTTATTCAAGTAAATAATCAAGCATTTCATGTCTGAATGCCTTTTCAAAAATAGTAGGAAGAAAAAAAAAAGTACAGCCTATCTTCCAAGTATAAATTGAAATGAACAAAGTCAAAGATGCCTTTTCTAACAACGAAGCCTTGAATTTGCACTGTAAGTTACAAATAATTATTTTTTAAATGGAATCATCAATAATAATAATAATAAACAACCTCTTTTGAATGCTTACTATATGCTGAACTTCAATGCATTTCAAGTTTCTGCAGGTAGATAACTATTTTTAATCCAAATTAGCATATGATGAAACTGATGCTCAGAAAAATTAAGCCAGTGTTTTAGTCAGCAGCAGAGCATGGATTTGAACAAAGTTCTATCTGAGTAAAAATTTGTTCTTTTAACAATGTTTTTATTGCAAAGCCTTTCCTGAAAAATAATTTGAACTGAGCCACTACATCGTATAAAGCCAAGCATCCTAGATTTAAACTAGTTATTTAAGTTAGTATTCTTTAGTCATTTTTAGTTTTGGTTAAAAAAAAAAAAGTAACATGAAATTTATTATCTTAACATTGTTAAGTGTAAAACTCAGTATTATTATGTATATGTACACTGTTGTGAAACAGACCTCCAGAACTTTTTCATCTTACAAAACTGAAACTCCAGTACCCATTGAACAACTCCCAATTTCTCCCGGCCCCCAGCAGCTGAAACCACCATTCTACTTTCTGGTTTCTGATAGCTCACTGAGGCGCAATGATGTAACCATTTGTCTTTTGTGACTAGGTTATTTCACTTAGCACAATGTCTTTAAGGTTTATCCATGTTTGCCATGTGACAGGATTTCCTTCTTTTTTAAGTCTGACTCACTTTCCATTGCTGTTGCTGTTGCTCGGTCACTCGGTCGTGTCCGACTCTCTGCAACCCTATGGGTGGCAGCACGCCAGGCGTCCCCGTCCATCACCATCTCCTGGAGTTTGCTCAAACTCATGTCCATTGAGTTGTGATGCCATCCAACCATCTCATCCTGTCGCCCCCATCTCATACCACATTTTGTCTGTCCATTTATCCAGTGACGGACATTTGGGTTGTTTCCACATCATGGTTATTATGGATAATGCCACAATAAGCTTGCATATGCAAATAGTTCTTTGATATCCTGCTTTCAAGTTTTTGCAATGTATACCCAGAGGTGGGATTGCTAGATGATGTGGTAATTATATTTTCAGTTTCTTGATGAAAACTCAGTACTGTTTTCCTAAGCTGCTAGATCATTTTACATTGCCACCAACAGTGCAACACAGGATTCCAATTTCTTTACATCTTTACCAACCCATGTTATTTCTGTTGTTTGGACAGTAGCCATCTTAATAGACGTAAAGTGATAACTCACTATGGTTTTGATTTGCACTTATCTAATGATTAGTGATTCTGAATATCTTTTCATACCCTTATTGGCTACTTTAAATATTCTTTGAATAAGCATCTATTCAATCCTTGCTCATTTTTCAATTAGTTTTTTGTTGTTGTGTTGAGTTGTAGGAGTCCTTTATATATTCTGGATATTAACCTTTTTCAGATACATTATTTTCAATTATCTCTTCTATTTCATGGGTTTACTTTTCACTCTGTTGTTTGTTCTGATGCACGGAAGTTTTAAAATTTGACATAGTCCTTCTCTCCTAACACAGTTAGTAAAGAATCTGTCTGCAATGCAGGAATCTGCCTGCAAGACAGGAGACCCAGGTTTGATTTCTGGGTCTGGAAGACCCCTGGAGAAGGAAATGGCAACCCACTCCAGTATTCTTGACTGGAAAACCCCATGGATAGAGGAGCCTGTCTGGCTACAGTCCATAGGGTCACAAGAATTGGACACAACTTGGCAACTAAACCACCATAGTCTCCAAAATAGTATATTTTTACCCAAACCTCCATTTATCTATCTTTCTTTCTATCTGTCTACTTACTTACCCAAACCTTTAGGAAAGTATGCAACCAAATGTCATGAAAATCTAGATGATAGGAAGAATTTTTGGATAGTTTATCTTTTTAAAAATAATTTTGAGGGGAAGAAAAAAGAAATCCCCTTTGTCATTCTCAGTTCTCATAGTCTAAACATCTCATCAAGCTGTATTTGATATTCATGTTTAAAGAGGCATGGAATTTTTTCATACAACACAGACTCTAAATACAAGCCAATTACTTCATCTGTGCTGAAGTGAAGAAACAGTGACTTGATCCAACGTAGAAGGAAAACTTTCAGTGTTCTATATTATTGACAGACTGAATGTCAACTCCTAATGTGGCACACAAATGCTGTATAATACATTTTACATATAAACTTAATGACTTTTCAGGGTAACATTCACAAGATGTGATTTTAAATATTGATCTTATAACCTGTATAAGATTCAACTCCACTATATTTTGTTTGTAATTTAGGCAGAATATAAGTGCTATAAAAGAGATATAAAATATGAACTTAATTGTTAAAAATTACTTCTTGACTGAGATAGGAGGGCAATGGAGTAGAATCTGAAAATTTCATAGTAGGGATATCATTTAAGCTGGAACTTGAGAATGGGTATTATTTTAAGAGACATATAAGATATGACACGAGAAAAGAGGTGATATTATAATTCTGTGTGGCTAAAATGAGTGTGAACTAAGCAGCAAAGTTAGATTAAAGCCAGCTCATACCAACTGAAGGCATTTGAATTGGATTTTGCCATCACTCTGGACAAGAAATGAAAGACAACAGTGACATGAGAGTACAGCTGATGATGAAAGAATAACATCATCAGGAGAAAACTGTGCCTTACGCACAATGATTTCATCATTTGTGATTTTTCAGTAACTTGATGCATATGTACAATTTTTTAAAATTCACAGCCTTTAAGTCCACTTCTGGCCATTCCCTTTAAACAAGAGCATCGACTATTCATGATTCTTGTTAATTAAATTGAGATTACTAGTTGGTGACAACAAAAATAAAGAGGTTATAAAGTAAAACCCTGTTTTATTTTACACATTTTGTGACATAGAGGGAAAGAAATATGCAGTGGCATTTATGTACGGGAGGGTATAACAGATAACAGACTACAGCCAAAACAACTGATCATATCATCGTATGAATGATGGCTTATAGGTGTTGTGAGTTCAGATCAGTTGCCGACTTTGCAACCACATGGACTGTACCAAGCCAGGTTTCCCTGTCCATCACCAACTCCTGGAGCTTGCTCAATCTCATGTCCATCATGTCGGTGATGCCATCCAACCATCACATCCTCTGATATCCCCTTCTCCTCCTGCCTGCACACTTTCCCAGCATCAGAGCCTTTTCCAATGAGTCAGTTCTTCACACCAGGTGGCCAAAGTATTGGAGTTTCAGTTTCAGCATTGGTCCTTCAAATGAATATTCAGGATATTCATTCAAGTCTCTCACTGTTTCCATTGTCTCCCCATCTATTTCCCATGAAGTGATGGGACTGGATGCCATGATCTTCGTTTTTTGAATGTTGAATTTTAAGCCAACTTTTTCACTCTCCTCTTTCATTTTCATCAAGAGGCTCTTTAGTTCCTCTTCACTTTCTGCCATAAGGGTGGTGTCATCTGCATATCTGAGGTTATTGATATTTCTCCCGGCAATCTTAATTCCAGCTTGTGCCTCATCCAGCCCAGTACTTCACATGATGTACTCTGCATATAAGTTAAATGAGTAGGATGACAATATACAGCCTTGAAATACTCCTTTCTTGATTTGGAATCAGTCTGTTGTTCCATGTCTGGGTCTAACTGTTGCTTCTTGACCTGCATACAGGTTTCTCAGGAGGCAGGTAAGGTGGTCTGGTATTTCCATCTCTCTAAGAATTTTCCACATTTTGTTGTGATCCACACAGTCAAAGGCTTTGGTGTAGTCAATAAAGCCGAAGTAAATGTTTTTCTGGAACTCTCTTGCTCTTTCGATGATCCAATGGATGTTGGCAATTTGACAAATAGGTGTTGTGAATGTGAATATAAATTACCAAATTTGTCCAAAGTTGTCTGAACATTGTTCTGAGACAACACAAATTACTTGGCCCAGAGAAATACACATCAGCAAGGATGGCTGATGAACCAGAAGATAAATCACTGGACTCAGGTGAATAGAAACCCATGTGGAAATCAAAGAGTCCAAAAAATATATGCACCATTATATAGGAAAATACATCAACTATGTCAGCATATGAGATGTTATAGCAAGCTGAAAATTTTTCTTTGAAATGCCTGTTCTGGAGATCTAGGCTGTATATATAGATAAGTGAAACCAAGAGATTCTGGAAAGATGGAGGACAGTCAAGGCTGGGATGTTCTGATGGAGACATAAATCATTTCAGCACAAGTGAACAAAAGAAAGAGCTAGAATAATAGGAGGTTGAGTTATTATAAATTTCCATCTTTAGATGATACTGTAATTTTCCAGGAAGATACTGTGGGAGATTCATTTGTTTGTATTTTAGTAGGAATATGATTATTTTCCCCTAAAATCCCCTGTACCTCTTTTTTCTTTGGGGGGGGTAGAGTTTCTGATAACAGAAATATCCTCAGGAAGAGTCACAAGCACTGGAGCTCTATCTGTAAAGAGATACACTCAAAAGACCAATACATTTAAGGAGGGAGAGTGTATTTTCACATCAACTCATCAGTTTTTTTTTTTTAAATACATAAAAATCTTAGGAAATTATTATTCCAGGAAGGATGGAATTTCCCTCTACAGGAAAATATACACGACTGAAAGATGTAATGCAATAAATAAATACACGATTAAGAGAAAAATAAGACTGCACATCTGCTTCCTGGTAGAATTATGATGAATACATTGGGAAATGTTTCTTTTGGTTTCTATTATTAAAGGTGACCACATCAAGAAAGTATGATATTGTGTAAAAGTGTTATCTCTTTTTCTTTGTTCACACCCAGATGATGAGTGGAACGTGGCAGCATTTTACATAAGGCTACCTCCCACAGACAAAGAACTATAAACAACATACCAGTAACTGCAAAGGATACCATTAGCATGAATACTTTTGATAAGGACATTTATTTTGGATTAAAGTCTACATTATTGTTGAATGTTCTGACAGCATTTTGTAACAGAGTTTCATGTTTTAAAATGTGGAAAAGACCTATAACTTACCTGCTGCTGCTAAGTCGCTTCAGTCGAGTCCAACTCTGTGCTATCCCATAGACGGCAGCCCACCAGGCTCCGCAGTCCCTGGGATTCTCCAGGCAAGAACACTGGAGTGGGTTGCCGTTTCCTTCTCCAATGCATGAAAGTGAAAAGTGAAAGTGAAGTCCCTCAGTCGTGTCCCACTCTTAGCGACCCCATGGACTGCAGCCTACTGGGCCCCCCCATCCATGGGATTTTCCAGGCAAGAGTACTGGAGTGGGGTGCCATTGCCTTCTCCCATAACTTAACTACTACTTAGCATTTTGGAGGGCCAAGATGTGCAGTTAGACACTAGTCCTCAGAAAGCTTTCTCCTTTCTACCAATACAAGCTGGTCAGAACAAACTGTTCAGAGTAATGAACAGAAAATACTACTGAATAACTTTTAACAATGTTTAAGAGTGACCTATTTTTATTTTTTATTTAAAAATAGCTGAGTTACTATTGAAAACCTCTCTTTACAAATTAGTTACAGAATGTGCATGAGTGCAAGTTGCCTTCCAATTAGCCTATCTATGGTTTAGGTTTCTTGGATGATGGGGTTATTCCAAAATTTAGAGGTAACAATGGAAGTCACAGTGTAAACTTGAATAAAGGAAAAAGAAAACAAATCAAAGACTTCCAGGTTGTCTGGAAGAACCTTCTTGAGTGCCATAAACCAAAGACAGCATCACAACAAACACTTCACATACATTCATCCTATACAAGAATCACTCCTTCCTCTAATGAAGGAGAAAGCAGACAGAACAGCGTCATCTTGAAAGCAGGACTCCATCTTGAGCCTGACTGTGGACTTTGAGCTATATGCCCAGTACTTACGGAAACGACACACCAACTGGAAAACCAGACCCCACCCCTGATGGAAGAGCCCCAGGGCTCGTACCTAGACTCTCTATTGCCTAAAAGAACACCCTCATTATCTGGGTAACAGAATAGAATCATAAATTCTATTATGCTTATTGGGGTAGGACCACAGGCCTATTGATAACTGTCTACTGTATGCCAGCAAATTTGGAAAACTCAGCAGTGGCCACAGGACTGGAAAAGGTCAATTTTCATTTCAATCCCTAAGAAAGGCAATCCCAAAGAATGTTCAAGCTACTGCACAATTGCACTCATCTCACATGCTAGTAAAGTAATGCTCAAAATTCTCCAAGCCAGGCTTCTGCAATACGTGAACCGTGAACTTCCAGATATTCAAGTTGGTTTCAGAAAAGGCAGAGGAACCAGAGATCAAATTGCCAATATCTGCTGGATCATCAAAAAATCAAGAGAGTGCCAGAAAAACATCTATTTCTGCTTTATTGACTATGCCAAAGCCTTCGACTGTGTGGATCACAATAAACTGTGGAAAATTCTGGAAGAGATGGGAACACCAGACCACCTGACCTGCCTCTTGAGAAACCTATATGCAGGTCAGGAAGCAACAGTTAGAACTGGACATGGAACAAAAGACTGGTTCCAAATAGGAAAAGGAGTATGTCAAGGCTGTATATTGTCACCCTGCTTATTTAACTTATATGCAGAGTACATCATGAGAAATGCTGGGCTGGAAGAAGCACAAGCTGGAATCAAGACTGCCGGGAGAAATATCTTTAACCTCAGATATGCAGATGACACCACCCTTATGGCAGAAAGTGAAGAGGAACTAAAAAGCCTCTTGATGAAAGTGAAAGAGGAGATTGAAAAACTTGGCTTAAAGCTTAACATTCAGAAAATGAAGATCATGGTATCTGGTCTCATCACCTCATGGGAAATAGATGGGGAGACAGTGGAAACAGTGTCAGACTTTATTTTGGGGGGCTCCAAAATCACTGCAGGTGGTGGTGATTGCAGCCATGAAATTAAAAGACACTTACTCCTTGGAAGGAAAGTTATGACCAACCTAGATAGCATATTAAAAAGCAGAGACATTAATTTGCCAACAAAGGTTCGTCTAGTCAAGGCTATGGTTTTTCCAGTGGTCATGTATGGGTGTGAGAGTTGGACTGTGAAGAAAGCTGAGTGCCGAAAAATTGATGTTTTTGAACTATGGTGTTGGAGAAGACTCTTGAGTCCCTTGGACTTCAAGGAGATCCAACCAGTCCATCCTAAAGGAGATAAGTCCTGGGTGTTCATTGGAAGGACTGATGCTGAAGCTGAAACTCCAATACTTTGTCCACCTAATGTGAAGAGTTGACTCATTGGAAAAGACCCTGATGCTGGGAGGGATTGGGGGCAAGAGGAGAAGGGGACAACAGAGGATGAGATGGCTAGATGGCATTACTGACTCTATGGGCATGAATTTGAGTAAACTCTGGGATTTGGTGATGGACACGGAGGCCTGGCGTGCTGCGATTCAAGGGGTTGCAAAGAGTCAGACACGACTGAGCAACTGAACTGAACTGAAATGAACTACCTAGCCTTAAGGCATAGGAATCACGGGTTTAAGGCATAGGAATCACAGGCTAACTTTGATTGTATCTTTCTTTTCCTTTGTTCAGACTAGTTTCAGAGAATTTGGGGAGGTGGGTTTGAACATGTACACTTAGAGTATATAAGGTTTTCACAAAAACTGGTCGGGGTCCTTGGCTAAGAGGAGACTCTGCCTTGTGCCCGCTGGTGTAATAAACTGCACTCCACTATCTCCATTGTCCTTCTGAGTGAGTTTGTTTCCCAGAACACATGGCTACAACATTTAGTGCCCTGGCCGGGAAACTTCTCACTTTGAGGAGACAAGTCCCATTTGGGACTACTCTGAGGCCTTGCGGCTCAAATCTAGAAGGGGGAAGGCGCCTCGCCCTTCTGGAAAGATTTTGCTTCTCAATGCCAGGACCTTTCATGTTAGCAGGTAGTGGATGGCAGCAGGGGAACTGAGCGCTCAGGTGAGGAGGAACCCACCCGGCAGGGTGGAAGAGGGGGCCTGATCACCCCCCTGGGAGGGACTAGAAGGGACACGGACCCACAGGAGCCTGGAATAGGCAGGTAGCAGCGATTGCTTGGTACACAGGTCGACAAGTGTGCTAGGGCTTAGGAAGGAAATTTGTGAAGGTCATTTAGGAGGTGGTGTCCATGCCATCTTGGGGAAAATTATTTCCAAGTGATCACCAGGGGATTTTTAGGATAGGCAGGTGGCAGCGATTGCTTGGTACACAGGTTGATAAGCATGTTAGGGCTTAGGAAGGAAATTTGTGAAGGTCATTCAGGAGGTGGTGTCCATGCCTCGGGGAAAATTATTACCGAGCAATCGCCAAGGGATTTTCAGGAGTAGAAACTTGGTCCTTGTGTGCTTGTATTCTGCCCTCCCCCAGGAGGTGTCCCATCTGCTCTGAAATTCTTGACCCCCTCAGAATTGTCAGGCTAGAAGGAGGGGGATACATAAGTGAGTATGAATTGGCTTTTCCGGAGATGGCCGAGGATGTGGGATATTTAACCCATCAGGTGCAGTTTTCATCTGCACCTGATCAAGTCCACTAAGGCAGCAGCTGCTGCTAAGTCACTTCAGTCGTGTCCGACTCTGTGTGATCCCATAGACGGCAGCCCACCAGGCTCCCCATCCCTGGGATTCTCCAGGCAAGAACACTGGAGTGGGTTGCCATTTCCTTCTCCAGTGTGTGTACGTGAAAAGTGAAAGTGAAGTCACTCAGTCGTGTCCGACTCTTAGAGACCCCATGGCCGCAGCCTACCAGGCTCCTCCATCCGTGGGATTTTCCAGGCATACTGGAGTGGGGTGCCATTGCCTTCTCCCTACTAAGGCAGAATGGACTTTAAAAGTTAAGGGAGAAACAGTCTTGGACCATGTGGTGTTCTGGTTCGGCTGTGCTGACCGGCAGGTGAAGACATGCCGATCCTCCTTCTCCCTCTGGGATCTAGCAGGTAAGGCTCTTCTCACCCCAATTAGGAAGGAGGGGGAATGGCAATTTAAGTGTTTCATTGAGTGGAAATATCAGAAGTACAAAGGGTCCCCAGAACTTCGTAGACAGAAGGAAAAGTAGAAGGTCCGAGAAGGTAAGCAAGATGAGGGGAAGTGAATCTAAGGTAACTGTATTGGAGTGCATGATTAAAAATTTAAAGAAGGGATTAGGAGGAGACTATGGGGTGAAGATGATGCCTAACCGCCTCCACATACTCGGTGAGGTCGAATGGCCCCCTATGGGAGTAGGATGGCCACCAGAGAACAACGTGAACTTAAAAATAGTGGAAGCAGTCTATACAGTAGTCACAGGAGAGCCAGGACACCTGGATCAAAATCCACATATTGACTCATGGCTAGGGTTAAGTCAAGACCCTCCTACTTGGACAAGGTTCTGTATTACAGAAGGGGAAAATATTAATGGCACAAAAATTGACTGATGATAAAAAAGCAAACTCTACAGGATTTGGACAGGGATGACCTGACCCCTCCCCCACACTGGATAATGACACACCTGCCTCCCAGAGCTCCACCAGGACCGGAGGCCGCCTTAATACCCAACCCAGGGCCAGGTGAAGTTCCTGCAGCAGCCGCTGCTCTTCCTCCAGCTCTCCCAGAGATCATAGAGCCGCCATTTCAGCAGGCTCCGATCCCAGCGATGGAGACCTCTGGTCAACACCCCCAGAATTACATCTCAGCCGGACCTCCTAGATTGTATCCGCCTCTCTCGGTGAGTACAGGAATTAGACAGAGGCTGTGCTCCGCCAAGGAACAGGGGGAAAGAACCCCACTACAGATGCCCCTCAGAGAGCTACAACAGCCTCCGGTTCATGACGCATGTGGGCACTACCATCAGCTCCCTGTAGCCTATTATTACCAGCCATTTTCCTCTACGGATACATTAAACTGGCAGAGACACACTCCACCATACCCAGGGGAGCCACAAGCCATGATTAGCCTAATGGAGACTATTTTTTGAACCCACCACCCTACATGGGATGACATAATCCACCTACTAGTCTCCCTTTCCAGCACTGAGGAAGGACACAGGATCCTAACTGAGGCCAGAAAATGGTTCAGAGAAATGGCATCTGAGGGCACTGCAAACCCGCAGCGGTGGGGTGGGCAGAACCAGCCACCCCTGATGAAGGGCCCAACTGGGGCTGTGACACAGAGGAAGGGCGGGGCCACCTGGAGAGATCTCAGGCGGCTATTTTACAAGGCCTCAAGAGGGGGGCCTGAAAAGCTATGAGTATCGCAAAACCCTCCGAAGCGATTCAAAGGGAAAGCGAATCACCCTCTGAGTTTTTTGAAAGACTGTGCAAGGCCTGTAGACTTTATACGCCAATAGACCCAGCCAGAGGCTGCTCAGGTCTCAGATGGTGATAAATGCAGCCTTTGTGTCTCAAGCCTACCCCAAAAATGTCAGATGGGGGGACACCAAGCGACTCATGAATTTTTATACATCCCTGAATGCCCAGTACCTTTGTTGGGAAGAGACTTGCTAAATTGGAGGCACAGGTGACCTTCCCCCCCTTGAAAGACTGACTCTTCAAGTGGGATCAACCACCTATTTACTCTTCCTCTCAGTAACCTCTCAAGATGAATGGAGGTTGCACGATCTCCCAGAAGGGAAACCGGATGGGCTAAACAGTCAAGAGAGCATTAACTCAACAATTCCCTGACGTCTGAGAGGAAGACAACACCACCACCACCCAACAACCACCACCACCACCCTCCCCAGGCTTGCAAAACAAGTCCCACTGGTAATAGAACTCAAACCCAGTACAATTACATCAGCACCCACCTTGGGCCTGCCAGACCTGTTTACTCTTTACCTGACTGAAAACGACAAGGTGGCTATGGGAGTATTGTCCCAGACCATGGGGACATGGGACAGACCCGTGGCTTATCTCCCAAAACGGCTGGACAATATTGCCATTGGGTGACTGGGATGCTTACGGGCAGTTGCTGCAGTTGCCTTATTGGTCCAGGAGGCAACAAGATGACCTTGGGCCAAGATTTGATCACAAAAGTCCCACATGAGGTCAACACTCCCCTGCAAGGGGACCCTCATAAATGGCTGTCAACATCCCAAATTACTTAATACCAGGGACTGTTATGTGAGAATCCCCATATTACTATTAAGCCTTGTCATGCCCTGAATCTGAGAGACCAGCCAATCCTGGACTCAGATTTGGTCCTGAACACCAATGGCACCAGCCTGGTGAAACAAGGACGACTGTCGGGACATGCAGTAGTCATGGAAGAAACCATCACTGAGGCTAGCTCTCTGCCGTCACACTGGTCACTCAATGGGCTGAACTATATGCTCTAATCCAGGCCCTCCAGCTGTCAAAAGGTAAGAAGACAAACATGTACACAGACTCCAGGTATGCTTCTGCCACACTACAGGGCTCTGTATAAGGAGAGAGGCCTTTTGACAACTCGTGAAAAAGATATTAAGTAAGGAAGAAATTAAGACCTATTAGAAGCTGCCTGGGAACCAGAAAGGGTTGCAGTCATACACTGTCGAGGACATCAAAAAGAGGATACCCCCCGGGCTCAGGGAAACAGACTGGCAGATGAGACCGCTAAATAAGCAGCTGAGGGCTTGGAGGTGACAAGTGAAGCCCCTATTAAAGCTCTCGTGTTGGTGGAGATGCCTGAGCTAATGCTGGACTCTCCAAAATACACTGAAGCCCAAAACCAACTAGTCAAAGCAGAAGGGGCCATCAAGACTGAAAAGGAATGGTGGGAATTGCCAAGTGGCAAATTATTGGTACCGGAGGAGCTGGCACCCATTCTGATAAGCCAAACACACCAAGCAACCCACCTAGGCAATGATAAACTGGGAGAGCTAATTCGAAAATATTTCTTGGTTCCCCGCCTCTCTTCTCTATGCAGGACAGAATCTCAGAACTGCACTGCCTGTTCACAGGTCAATGCTGCCTCTGGCACAGACAGAAACCTCTGGGGATTCAGCTAAAAGGCACACCTTTGAACACCTTGGAGTGGACTTCACTGAAATGAAACCTCACTGACACTACCGTTACCTGCTGGTCATGGTATGTACATTCTTGGGATGGGTAGAAGCTTTTCCTACCCAGACTGAAAGAGCATCAGAAGTAGCCCGGTGCCTGCTTAGGGAGATAGTTCCCAGATTTGAATTTCCTACCAGCACTGGATCGGACAACGGTCCAGCTTTCGCAGCTGATTCAGTACAACAAGTAAGCAAAACTTTAAACGTCAAGTGGAAATTACATACAGCATATATGCTGCAGAGTTCTGGGACGGTGGAAGGAACCAACCAGACACTTAAAGAGACGCTCTCCAACTGGATCATAGAGACTCACTGCTCTTGGGTGGACTTGCTTCCGACGGGTCTGCTCAGACTCAGGATGACCCCACAGTCCCAAGGCTACTCTCCATACGAAATTGTGTATGGGAGGCCCCCTCCCATAATAAAACAGGCGTCAACAAATTTGCCTCAGGTAAGGGGAGATGAGATTTCACAGCAGATGGAACAACTGGGTAAGGTAATAAATCAGGTAACTAAGTTTGTACAAGAAAGGGTGCCACTCCCCCTTGGGGAATAGATTCACAAATTTGTGCCCAGGACTCAGGTGTGGGTCAAACATGACTCCTTGGCCCCACATTGGAAGGGTCTATTTACTGTTCTAAGCACCCCTACAGCAGTTAAAGTTGCAGGTGTCACTCCCTGGATCCACATGAGGATGAAGAGAACATACCACGCAGACATAGAAAATGCTGAGTGGACTGCACAGAGGGACCCCACTGACCCTCGAGAGACTAAGATCATCCAAGAAGAAGAAGGAAAAGAAGATCCTGGATGAGCCCCTTCAGGATGAAGCTGCATAATCAACTCCTGCTGCTTGGCCTCATCAACGTGATTTTGAATTTAACTTCCATTTCAACTCAGGAAAATGTTTTCATCTCATGGGCACATTCCTACGCGGACTTCCACAACACTTCCAACTGCTGGGTATGTGGGGCTATGCCTCTGTCAGTGATGAATGGACTTCCTTGGTGGGTGTCACTGCTCTGCCAAGGAAATTTTAAACCACTCTTCTCTTTTCTGGGATGACAAAAAGAGACTTTTCTTTCTCTTGTCAATCATAATCTCTCCCTTCTCTCTTGGTAAGCCAGACTTACAGTCAATAGACTTGGGTCATGAGGTTATGTTTGATGTAAACACCAGTTTCATAGAAGTAACAAAAGCCTAACCTACAGCAAGCCCCGGTAAATCTACCTTATTTACATGCCAGGTGGACAAGGTCTGTGTTTCAGTGGTATGAGTATATTGCTGCCTTATTCATACCTTCTATAGGAACAGCAGATACTATGATTAAATTAGAAGCCTTGACTAATTTCACAAAACAGGCCCTCCTAGATAGTGCTAAAGCCATCCAAGCCTTAAATGAAGAACAAATCCAAATAAGAAAAGTGGTAATTCAAAATAGAATGGCTTTGGACATGCTCACAGCTGCTCAAGAAGGGACCTGTGCTATAATTAAGGTTGGATGTTGTGTATATATTCCTCGTTTATCTGACAATGTATCAGCTGCTTTAGATGACATGAAAAACCAGGTAAAAGCAATGTCGAATGGAAATATTCCTTTCTGGACTTCAGTCCTATCTTGGGTGAAGGGTGATTTGTGAAAAACTATATTTACCATTGTTACAGTTGCCTTGATAGTTCTGCTTTGTGGACCCTGCATTTTACAATGTATTATGAACTTTGTAACCCAAAGGTCTGTGTCGTTCTCCCAGACTGGCGATCAGAGAGCCAGGGTGCAATATATCCCTATGAGTGATGCTCATACTATGAGTTAAGAGCACCAAGAGGTGGGAATGAAGGAGGAAACAGACAGAACAGGCTCCACCTTGAAAGCAGGACTCCATCTTGGGCCAGACTGTGGACTTTGAGCTATATGCCCAGTATTTATGGAAACCACATGCCAACTGGAAAACCAGACCCCACCCCTCCTCCAGAAGGAAGAGCCCCAGGGTTCATATCTAGACTCTCCATCACCTAAAAGAATACACTAATTATCTGTGTAACCAAATAGAATCATAATTCTATTATGCTTATTGGGGTATGACCACAGGCCTACTGATAATTGTCCACTGTTAACTATCTAGGCTTAAGGCATATGAATCATGGGTTAACTTTGATTGTATCTTTCTTTTCTTTTGTTCAGACTAGTTTCAGAGAATTTGGGGAGGTGGGTTTGAACATGTACACTTAGAGTATATAAGGTTTTCACAAAAACTGGTTGGGGTCCTTGACTAAGAGAGTTCAGAGAATTTGGGGAGGTGGGTTTGAACATGTACACTTAGAGTATATAAGGTTTTCACAAAAACTGGTTGGGGTCCTTGACTAAGAGGAGACTCTGCCTTGAGCCTGCCGGTGTAATAAACTGTACTCCACTATCTCCATTGTCCTTCTGAGTGAGTTTGTTTCCCAGAATGCGTGGCTACAACATTAATACTTACTTATTATCATCATGATGAAAACATGGTGATCAAGATAAATTCCTGACTTCATTCCTGCCTTCATCAATTTCAAGAGAGGAGTGTTACAAAAGGAGAGTTTGAGTTAGCATGTGCTTTCATGTTGTTTATTGTCATAAACACTACTTTATACAAGAAAGTAGGATATGAATCTTCTGCCTCAGTGCTCTGATTCTTTCTTATCATGTTTGAAAAAATATATTTAATAACTCCAAAACTTTATTGTCACTTTATGTCTTATTTTGTAACATGTTAATCATATAATATACATATGCACATATACACATAAAATTGTACCCTATATAGACTATAATGATATATATATACTATAACCACATATGGTGTATATATAATATATATCCTAAAGGAGTAACATGTTGCATGATAGACATACATGCATATAAATATATATATATGTATGTGTGTGTATATATATATACATATACACACGCATTGTAAAGGAGGAAAAATAATTTCTCTTTATCCTTCTACATTCTTGGCTGAGATGATCCCCTTCCCCTGTAATAAAAAGACTAACAGGAGAAAAACAAGTTTAATAACATGCATACCTCCTGTATACATGGAAGATATCCAGGAAAATTGAGGTAACTCAACAGAACAGGCCAAGGTCACACCTTAAATACTTTCTTCAACTAATGACAGAAGAAAGACAAAGGGCATTGGGGAGCCATCTATGGGAGGTCACCAGGTAAAGTGCAGTAAACAAAGGTATTGTTAGGCAGATTTAAGTTGGGGCCTTCTCCAGCAAGGAGTGTGAGATTCAGGCATCTTTCCTGGTACAGAGTAATAAAAACCCTTACAAATGGAGATTTCCTTTATAAATATTAATTGCTTTTACAAAAGGGTAGCTTCTGCAAGATTTTCAAAGCTTCTCCTACAGCTGTTGTCTCTTCAGAACAACCAGCAAGATAACCCTTATGCTAAAAAGGCAGTTTTGGAGGATAACACATTTGCTCTCCTTCAGGCATATGCATATATATGTATATATGAGTGTGTATTCATGGATCTATAAATTAAAAATTCTATAATAGTAATATAAGGTACACATTTGTAAATGTACCCTTTTTTAATAATTAAAGTAGACAGAGATCAGGTCAAGAGCAGCTGTATAGCATCGATGATCATAACCAGAGCAGAGTTTATGATTATCAGATAAGAAAATTAATGTATTATTTCAGAACTGGTCATCATTATGTGACTAGCAGCCTTTACTTTGCCTGGGTATAAGTGTCAACAGTTCTCACAGCATGCATTAAATTTATTTTCTAAATCATCTGTCACATTAGTGAAAAGTAGCATGTCTGCCCTTTTAGGAGGGACAAGACTTCAATTATAATCTCAGCTTTGTGATGACTCAATCGTGTGCCTATGAACCCACTACAACTAGTGTCTTAAATACATGGTTCATGAATTACTCAAGCCTGAGGACATTTCTCTTCAAACATTCAGCATCAATCTGTGAATATAGAAGCTGTACTTCCATGTTTAGGGAAGGAAGAGAGAGAGGGAGGGAAGGAAGAACTCACATTACTTCATCCTCAGTCCTCTCTGTAAAATTAAGAAGATGGACTAGACATTCAATTAGGCTGTTTTGTTTTTTTTTTTTAATTCTGAAATGTCACGAGTCTATGAAACAAAAATTGTCTTACTCTTTATATATTTTTTAATAATAGGAATTTCAAAATAGGTATCAGAAGACTGATGATTTATCAGGCTTACACTCTATTTCCTAGGTTGGAATTCAAACAAACCGAACAAAAGTCCTCAGGTACTAGTTCTTTTAAATAAGTTTTAACAAAATATACCCATGTTAAACAAATGCCAAAATACCATATTGGATAAACACAAATTCAATGTATTTACTTGGAATGTAAAACTGCACTTTAGGAGCACTATTTCTTAAACTAACAGGTTGTCTGCTACTTTCACATAGTAACTTTTGTCCTTAACATTCTTTTGAATGCAGGTAATCTAAAGTCAAAATAAACTGATAGTAAAGATCGCAAAGAGTCAGACACGACTGAGTGACTGAACTGAACTGAACTGAACTGAAGGATGTAAAATAGAGTACCTGGACCATTTCCATAGGTTATTATCTTAATGGTACAGAAGGTTCATGTATCACTTAAACATTTTTTTAATTAAACAACAACTGCTATCTGTGAGAATTATTTTAGATGTTTTTGATTGAGAGAGGGATAATCATTCTATGATCCCCGGATTTAACTAAAACTGAAAAAGAATAACCAAAGCATCTATTTAACTATTTATTTAAACAAAATAACAGTTTGCCAATGCTGACTCAGGATCTTATTTTCAACTCTCACAACTCTACTTGATTTTATTTTTTCACTTGTAATTACAAATCCACAAAGACTGATTGCTATGCTAGATGTCAAGGAGAATGAACCAGATATGGTTATACATTTTCACCCTAGGAGCTGGTGATTTGCCAGAGGTATAAAATGAATTTTAAATTAAAATAATTTATTACAAAATACAAATATGTCTGATGGGGAAAATAAGTTACTGAACTTATTTATGTTTTATAAATTGTTATTTGGAGGAAGAATATGAGTTTGCATTAGTTTTTGAAAGATAAGAGTATCAAGAGAATTTTAAAAAAAGACAAAAGGATGAACAGCATGAGAAATACTGGATGCTAAACATTAAACATACATGAAAGCAAAATAAGAAAGCACTTTTATTTCACAAACTAAATATTTAGCTAAGATTTTCACCGGTTTTTCTTTCCAGTTCTGTGATATCTGCTTGAAAGTTGCTGTCTACACAGCCTCTCCATCCTCTACATCTAAGGATTATTTTCTTAACCTGAAATACTTAAAACTTCCTTTAGCAGGAAAAAAATTCATGAGATATTTTATATCCTGCTGGGATCAAGTGTGACCTCAGACTTTATATGTGGTAAGACATTACTTGTTGCACTGTGAGTTCTAGGAACAATATATATCTGTTTCAAAAAGTATAACATCAATGAGACATTTTTAATGTTAACACATCTATGTTCTGAGAGGAATATAAAATAGTTCTGAGTCAGACTGAGAGCAAAGTTCACATTATAATAATAATGCTTTGACTATATAACAGTGAAACATCATGAAATACACAAATAACAAAGAGTAAAAGTCTGATAAGATAGCCCTGTATTTCTCTAGCACCCTTATTTCTATTCTCAACACCGCTGTGTTAGTCCAGCCCTTATTTTACCTACAAAGTGTCTCTTAGTTGGTCTCCCTGTAAATTATTCCTAGGCTCATCTTCCTAAAATACTAATTCTTAGGTTATTTCATGGTTCAAAAACTTTCAGTGGCTCCCATGTGCCTCCAGTATAAAACCTAAAGTCTGTACTCTGTCATTTCAAAGCTTTGGTAACCAGTCAAATATGCTTAATGTATATTGCCGAGAAGAAATAAAACTATCAGTGTTGATTTATTAAATAGCCATGGTGTCAGGCACTGGGAGAAATTTACTTACATTTTCTCAATTAATACTCACATGTGTTTTGTATACAGAGCTGTCATTTACCCCACTTCAGTATATGAGTAAAACAAGACTGACAGACTTAAATAACAAGTGTTCCCAGATAATAAATTGTGACTCCAAACTGTGCTGCCTTTCCACCACAAGATCAACATTTGTGTGTACAAAATCACAACTACATTGCAAGAAAGTACATGATGAGATCATAGTAAGAATTTAAAATGCTTATTAAATGATGATTACTTGCCTTAGACTAGAGTCTACTGGAAAAAGCACTGGCAGAGGGATCAAGACTACAAGAGAGGTCAGGGTTAATAATTTATATGTCTTTCTCATCTAAATAATAACAGAAATGAGGAGAATGAGTGGATCAGGGAGAAAAGTCTGTAGACAGAAAAGAACAGAACTGTGGCAAAAAGCAGTAAGTGGGAGGAAGAGAAAGGGGAACCAGTGAAACAGCAAGAGGAGAGAGCCATCGGACACAATCCAGGAATTATAGGGCCCCCAAAGAAGAATATAGATGAGAACCCCTAGACTGTTCCACCTTCTCTGTCTTCAGTCCTAAACTACAGACCTGGAATAGGTGTTACCTTGGCCCTGGTCACACTTTTTTAATGACCCTGAAACCACCCAGAAAACCACTATTAGCCTGGCTAGTCCTCATAAACACCTAAAAGGAATCATTTGAAAATGGAACTCCTCTGCCCCAGCAAAATACTTAGAAAAGTAATGTAAATTATCTCCCTTACTTAAAATTTCATCAAGAAACAAGCCAGGAGATTTATAAATATTTACTCACTAAAGTCATAAAAAGCCAACAGAAGTAAGAGTGAATTTATAAAAACAGAACAAACAAACTAAATTGACTCTGGGTTCTAGTTTTTAAAATTGTTTCCTTCTTTTAATTTGCTCTAATAAAATTATCCTTAAGATTCATGGAATAGAAAATGCCACACACTAAAGATATATATATTAATATATATTTGAAATATTTTACATTGATTTACATCTATCTATTTGCAACTACAGGAAATCACTTTACATTCCTGGGATTAGCACTGTGAGAGGCTTTTTAATTATTTAAAAAATATTTAGAAATTATTTCAAGTAAATCTTACTTATCCTATCTCTGAAGCATTTCATTTTCTGTGAAGTAGAACTAGGGTATTACATATAGTTATTAATATGATATATATGTGGTTCATAATTAATTTAAGATATAGAAAATAATTTATTAATTATTAATTATATAAAATATATTGATGAACATTCATAAGCCAACTATGAGAATAGACTAATCTGAAACAATACCAAAAACAGCATTAGAAAAGTATTTTCCCATAAAATAACTAGAACATTATTCAGTTTCACTTCCACTTGCTCAGAAGCTGAAGTGACCTTTAAGTTCAATTCCTGGAAAATATCATTGATTAACATACTTGATGCTTCCACTAGTTATATTTCAGAGAAGGGCCAAGAAGGTGAGTCAACCTGAGACAAAGGTTTTCCTTGCATATTAGATTGCTTATATCTAGATGTGGGAGCTACTCATTTGTCTCTGGATTCTTCCTAAACTTACACCTTGGGAGATGCTTCTCTTAGGCAACTTTATTCCATAAGTGCTGTACTGCAGGTTCCTTCAGCATCCCCTGAAGCTCAACCTTTAGAGAGCAAGAATCCAGGGACCTCTTGGTAGCTAGATCATGGCATCAAGTTCAGGGTCTAGAAAAAGTCCAGTCCTTGGGCATGAGACTGCACTACAAGAGATTGTCACTGGGCCAATTTCCAAATCCTCTAGTGGATGGAGAGTGAATTAGGTCACTCTGTTTTCTTTCACTCCTTATAAACGGGACTGAAATAGAATATTCTGTAACCACAAAGTAGTGAGAACATTTAATAAGAAGTTTCAAGCGCAATAACTGGTTAGCAGACATACAGGGACAAGGTAGTGATCAAACAAGGGAAGGAAGCTGAGGGCAGGGGATTAGAATGACAGTAGGCCCACACTGGAGGGCTAAAGAAATATCTGCGTACTGGGTTAAAAAAAAAAAAAAAAGTCAGAAGCTGGGGGATATGAAGGCTGTTGAACAAATTTGTGTTGTTTATTTGGGAATGAATGTGCAGTGTTATAAATCCAGTAGTAGATGGCTAAGGAATGGTGAACTGCTACAAAATAAACCTGGAAATTTAGATGGGGCACCAAAGGATTTTATTACTTGCTGTTTAGTTTCTACAAGCAGCTCCTGCTTCTGTGACAGCTAGTATTAAAGGGTTCCTTTGCCCTGGATTCTCCCTCACATCCCTATAGCATAGTCAGTCGCAGTGTGCCCCAAATGATGTTTCTTTAAACACACTATTGTGCAAAATAAGGAGGTGGTAATAGTCAATCCTAAAATGTCATTCTCTTATCCAGGAATATACCTGAAGGAGGTCACCAAAGGACCTTTTTCTGAATGAGATTAACGGAATCCATCAGATAAAGAACAAGAAGGCAGCAGAACAGTGTGGAAATGTGTGAGAATCTGATCTATATGTAATTTGCATCATCTTATAAGGATAATGGAAAGATAACACACAGTATAATACAACATTTAATCGTCCTATATTAACCCATTTATATCTCACAATAATCCTATGAGATTAGTGCTTTCATGAACCTCCAGTTAAAAGATGGAAAATGGACATAAAAAGGTCAAGTAACTTGTCTAATCACATAGTTCAGAGGTGACAGAACCAGGATCTGAATTCAAGCTGTCTGCTTCCATAGGGCATAACCTTAACCACAGCACCACATTTTCCCCCACACTTGAAAGCCTCAGTTTAAAGTTCCACTAATCAAAGACTCTTTCAGTTTCCAGAGTGATCTCCTTTTTACACATAATGTAGAGCAATGAAGACTAACCCACAGGGGTTGTAGTGGTGTGGTGACCTACCTGGGACCTGAGAGAGAAGTCAGGGATGGAGATAATGCTCTGGAAATAATCTCCATAAAGATAAAAGAGGTTAAGGTGAGAAGATGACATCATTAAAGAAAAGGCTGCAGAGAGAAAAGGCCAAGACTATGAATAGAACTCTTTGCTTTTTGGATTTAATATCATAATATTTTATTTGACCCTTGATGGTCATGAATTATTTTACAGTCACCTGCTTCAGGGTTGCAGCCATGGTTTCTCATCTGTATTCTGTCAGTGACTCATATAGTGCCCAGCATATAGCAGGCACTCAATAAATACTTCTTGAATTAAAGAAAAGATGAAAAGGGAATTCAAGATGGACAGGCATCAAGAGTAATATGAATATGTGAAATAACCTTTACAATGAAGGAATGTGTGTGTGAAAATAACTTCATGAGGAATTATACATCTAGAGTAGTTAAAAGAGGAAAAAACAAAAACGGGGTTCTGAATAGAATAATTTATATTCCAGTGTTAGAGACTGTGTACTTATTACACACAAGACTTGGTGATGTGCAACTACTTGGTCCTTATTCTTGAGAAACTTAGTCCAAGTAAGAGAGAAATAGTTATTGGAACTGAAAAAGATCTATGGACAGGAGGGCAGAATTTAAGTGAAAAGCACTTTTTCAAGCAAGATTCAATGGCCGTGCATGAGGGTGCCTAGGGGAGTGGGCACTGGTTGGGGGCCAGGAGAAGTGATGGCAGTAAGAGACAAAACTATCCAAGTGAAAGAAGAAATCAGCGCAAAGTCCCAGGAGGAAAGAGCAGAGGAACTGTGAGCCATGTGGTTGATGCTAGTCTGTCCTGTTTACTAATTTAGGGGATTTATAAGACTTTTTTGTTTTTGCTCATTTTATATCACCCACATAAAGCACACTTTTAAACCCTGTTTGTATAAAATAAAGTAATGGAAAAAAGAGAAAGTCAAAATTGTCATTTCTGATTATCAGAAATAACCAAAGGTTACAAAAATACAAAAAGAATGATTGGTGACCATCATGAAGATGATGGTTACATGTTTGATAAATATTAAGGAAAACCGGATCTGAATGCAATTCTTATTTTTAATGTTTCAAGTGAAAGTGCACAGAATATGAATGACCATTCCTTGTTCTCTAAAAAGTTTTGAAATATGGATCAAAAGTACCATTTTCTCGAATGTGAAAGGCCTATGTGATAATGACAAAACAAAAGAGCTCTAAGCAATCAACATCCAGAGACTTGGAGTAGGGTGAAGTAAGGAATCCAAGGATCTTAGCCCAAGCTCTCTGAAGGGTCTATTGAGTGCACATGTGTAAGCACAGCATTCCTCTTCTATGTAAGTACTTCTGCCAAAAACTTGCCCTTTTAAAAACCTGAACAATGAACACTCTCTGCCAAAACTCATCACAGTGTAGTCTAAGACAACAATCCCCACGGCGCCGAGAAATGTGAATCAAGTCAAAGAAAGGGAAATTTTATCCTCTCATCTGTTATCCAGTACAAATGCTTTTGAACAGCTACTTTACAGGTGATAAAAGTCTTCATAAGTTGATACAATAATTTCTTGACTTATACTTATTTCCTATTTTATAATTATACATAACTCATCTTAACACTATTTCATCATGCAAATCCTTTTACAGATAGAACAGTCTGGCTACTTCAACCTTCTACCAAACTGCTTGGAAAGCAACTTAACACCCCAATTTGATCATGATAAGGAAATATTTGAAGCTATAAGACAGAGGCTAGTGTGGCCAAAAGAGTGAATTTTGAATCAGAAAATATGTGAAGGATAAAGTTAGTAAGTATACAATTTCACAACTGTCTTAAAAACCTGTCTTCTGATAAGGAGAGTCAAACCTCACAATTGATGAGATTTGAGATGATTATTTTCATCTGAAAAGATTTTTTGAAAATAGTACCCTAGTTATAATTATGTATTCATAAGTCACCAATTACTTGAAAATACATTGATAGGAAATAAAAAAGGAGTCAATGATAGTCCATACAAAAGTATCAATTTCACGTCTCTATTATGCAAATTATGCAAACCATTTCTAAAGGTTTTGGTCAGAATTTGTATTTCTGCATTCTTCTTTTTGAATGAGTTGAATTACCATAGACAGGCTCTTTTTAAAAATTGCATTCAATCCTTTCATGTAACAAAAATGAAAACCTTGTACCTAAGATTTCAATGGAAGCCCAGAGCACACTAGTCATATTTGATCTGGGTCTTTTTCAGACGTTGTCCCTGGAATCTCTGGAAGTTCAGTGGGGTATCACCAAAAAAAAAAAAAAAGGCCCTTAGCCACATATTCTGGGACTGGATTCCATGACTTTCCCCAAACAACTTCTTGAAATGTGTTTCTTTGTGTGCTATGACTCATACAAACTAAAAACAAAAAAATTTTAAAAAGCATGTTTAAACTTTTCAACCACTGCCACAGTAAAGCACAAATTCAACAGAAAGTTGACTAAAAAGCACAGTCAGGTAATTATTAAATAATTATAAATATGAGATAATAAAAAAATAAGACATCAACATGTATAAAGGTGAAATGAAAGGACTTTGGGTCAAACTATAAGCAAGAGATTTTCCACGTGGCACAGTGGTAAAGAATTAACCTGCCAATGCAGGAGACACAGGTTTGATCCCTGGGTTGGGAAGATCCCCAGGAGCAGAAAACAGCAAACCACTCTAGTCTTCTTGCCTGGAAAATTCCATGGAGAGAGGAGCCTGGGGGGTTACAGTCCATGGAGTCATAAAGAGTCAAGATATGACTGCGTGACGAAGCACATAAGCAAGAAAACTTATTAAAAGGGAAAAAATCCTTGGACTTTCAAAACATATGCAACCATTTGTAACGCAGAGAATAGAAGGAATAATGTGAGTTTTATAATAGAAAGTATATATGTAAAGTGAGGGAAAGAATTGAAAACACACACAGATAAAAATGGAAATGGCAACACATATCTACATTTCTGGAATATATTTGAGTCTCAATTTCTAGGAATTTGAAGGGATATAAAAGTCTCTTTAGGTAAATTTTTAATTTTTAAAATAAGCAATGATACACATATTATATATATAACATTTGATATGAAATAATCTTTAACATATTTAATGTAGTAGATGTCCTTGAGATTCAAAGAAGAGAAATAAGAACATAGTCATTGAGCCATTTTGGCAAGAATTGAAAGCACAATCATCATGTAGAACTGAAGACATCTGGCACAGAAGATGGATCTTGTCAATATCAATAAAAGAGCAAAGACTAAAGTATGAAAAAAGTGTGCCTTCTCTTTTAATATTTAAGGCTGATTTATGGAACATGACTGATACATAGTTTTCTTTGCACGAGAACCTATCACAATGGTGATGTTAAATTTTTTATTAATCCAAGTAATACATTTTATTTTGAAAAATAAGTAATTACAAGAACACTTAATTCAAAATATGCATTTATTATGATATCTATTATATTTAGCATCAATAGAAAAAAAAACAGTAGAATAGTTCCACCTTGAACTAGGGGAATAAAGTAAGCATTTAATTGAACAACATTAACCTTTCTGACCAGAGAATGGTTCACCTTTTATATAGTTTCTCACCATGGTTAATCTATATGCTTTCAAGTATAATTTTTACAAATAGATGTTATTTTGTCATTTTTCAGAATGATTTTAGATGTGCAAAAACTGAGAAGACAGTACAGAAAGTTTCCTTACACCCACATCCAGTTTTCCCTATTATTTTACATCTTATGATAGGTAGAATGGACATTTGTTATAATGAATAAAATCAATATTGACATTTTGTTATTAACTAAAGTCCAAGTCTATTCTGATTTTCTTAGTGTTTATCTAATGTTCTTTTTCTTTCCATGGGTCTCACCCAGGACACCACATTACATTTATTTCGTGTCTCTCTGACTTCTTGCTTATAACAGTTTCTCAGACTTACTTTGGTTTTTTATGACCTTGACCGGTTTGAGGACTGCTGGTCAAATATATTGTAGACTGCCCCTCTTTTGGAATTTGTCTGATGTTTTTCTCATGGTTTTATTGGGGTTACAGGACATA
This sequence comes from Cervus canadensis, assembly GCF_019320065.1. Lineage (NCBI taxonomy): Eukaryota > Metazoa > Chordata > Mammalia > Artiodactyla > Cervidae > Cervus > Cervus canadensis. The sequence continues at coordinate 33,123,658 of NC_057388.1, read as the reverse complement.
TCAATGGAGAGGTTGAGAGGGGGAGTATTCCTCTCATCCTTCATATCAAAGGCACATACTACCAATACGCTTTAGGACTGTTGAGGCTGACCCTGATCACTTGGCTGAGACAGGCTCTGCTCGGCTTACTTACTGTACTTTCCCCTCCATTCCATGAGGAGTACTCTTTGGAGGAAGTAACCATGCACAGCTCACTTCAGAAGTAAGGAGTTATATGTTCACCTTCCTTGAGGGCCAGATACCTGCATAAACCATTTGAAGTTCTACTAGATGAAAGATTTGTCTCTTCTCCTTTATTTATTCATCATTCAATTATATTAGCATGGTCCCATGGATATGTATTTTATACCTTGGGTTATAGTCAATAATAGGTTTGTTTTTTTTTTTTTTTTGCTCAAATTATTCTAGTGTTGGCCATTGGGAACTTTTTCAGCTGGTTCCTAGATCTCTTTGACATACCCCTATCATTGTGCATATTTGGTATGGTGAGTGTATGTGTATGTTTGGGACACTTGTTTATTTTTTGCCACAAGATGATCCAGGCTCACATACATTTCCTGCCTCGATCCTAGAATCAGCCATTTCTCTGAAGATCCCTGGTTCCTTTTATGGGACAGTAATGCTAGAAAATGAGATCTAGGCCCTTGCTGTCACATATAACTTTTATTTTAAAAATAAATTTCATGTTTAACCTAAGAATTAACATATATATTTATGTGTAGCAGATTTATGGGTAACTTTTTATTACACTTCCTTACTTTATGCTTATCTGTATTTACTGATTTTTCAGTAATGATCATGAATGTGTATCTGTAATGAAAATCATTAATATAAAAATAAAAGTTCTTTTAGATGTACACCCCATTTCAACAAGAAAACACAAATTACTGTCAACTTCTACTGACCTCGTACTTAGCACTGTAAGAAAACTGAGAATTTTGAGGGTTCCAAATTGTTCCGTGAAATGAAGTGTTACATTTCAAAATTGAAACTGCTCCTCCAAGTAAAAAAAAAAAGTATTCATTTTTTACCTTAGAACACAATTCTTTCTTTCGTAGAACAATTATTTCAGATATAAACAGCAAATATTTATCTGAAAGCAACAATAGCAAATACCAAAATACAAGAAATGCCTGAATGTCATATTTGTGGACTGGGCTTTAGAAGGAGAGAAAACAAAAAAGAAGTAAATGCCTCACACTGATTTTATACATTCCATCAAAGAAAACTAAATTATTTAGGTATAATTTGAGATTCAACCAGTCCACCCTAAAGGAGACCAGTCCTGGGTGTTCATTGGAAGGACTGATGTTGAAGCTGAAACTCCAATACTTTGGCCACCTGATGCGAAGAGCTGACTCATTTGAAAAGACCCCGATGCTGGGCAAGATTGAGGGCAGGAAAAGGGGACGACAGAAGATAAGACGGTTGGATGGCATCGCCGACTCAATGGACATGGGTTTGGGTGGACTCCAAGAGTTGGTGATGGACAGGGAGGCCTGGCGTGCTGCGGTTCATGGGGTCACAAAGAGTCGGACACGACTGAGCGACTGAACTGAACTGACTGAATTTGAGACTATGAAGTCATTAGGCAGAGGTTCAGCTGTCAATATTTTTTTTTTTAAAGGCTTCTATAGGACTATTTAAGCAACTTAAGAGGATACTTTTTTCCTGGACATTGCTTTTATGCCGTTCATACATGCTGATGTTAAAAACATAGACTATACTATTTCTCTGTCTCTTCACTAACATAACTCCAGACAATATCTCTACTGAGAAATTGTATTAGTCTAAGTTCTGCTAATCTAATATGCTTGAAACTATATATATTTATCTCAGTCACTAGGTACCAGCTATATAGGCTCTGGACCAGCTATATATTTCTGGACCAAATATAATACTATAATCCTTAAAACTGTTTAAGATATACAAAAGACTGATTAAAACAAAAGACCAAGTAAAGTGCATAATTAGTATAGGAAAATAAATAAGACATTTATCTGATGGCAGAGTAATAACATCACCTCTCTGTATAATTTTATTTATTTTCCCTGAAAGTAATAATATTATATTTCTTCTGCTCAATAGCCTAGACTTTTTGGCTTGTTTTATTTGACTTTGTTCTTAGTAGTTATGGCCCCATTTAATAATGCTTAACTCTATTTCATTAGAAAAATGCATCAAGTGTTCCCATTTTTCTATGATTTACTACAAGATACTTGAGATGTTGAAGTTACAACATAAAATGTTGAAGTTACAGTATTATGTTAAATGCCCTATAGAAGAAACAAGGGACATAAAGTACATCATTTCTAATTTCTGAAGCAGAAGACCCCATATATTTAAATGGATAACAGATCCAGAGAAACACAAACTCTTCTGTGAATACTTGATCACTCAATTCTACTTATTTTACACATTTTTATAGAAGGGTAATATGTGTGGCTGACTGAGCATGGCAAAAGAATCAGCAAACTGTCTAAATTTACCAGCAAAAGATTAGAAGGTTGGTTAAAGAAGTCCTGGTTCATGACTATTAGAAATAATTAAACATTATTATTTACATGGAGATAAAAGATCAAATATTAATGATAAATTAAAAGTCACCAAAATCATTTAAAATTTAAATATGAACAATCTATCTTATTACATATTCCAACTTTTTGAAACATTTAACTGTCTTGAATAATTTGTATTTGTAAATGTCCAATAATGTAAGTATACCTCATTATTATTACTTAAATTTCAAAATCCAAGGTGCTGCAGTTTCTTATCAGTGCATTTCTTGTTTGCAGTGAATTTACTTTAGCTTTATATTTCTTGGGCTTCCCTGGTGGTTTAGCAGTAAAGAATCCACCTGCCAAGGCAGGAAACGTGGGTTCGATCCCTGAGTCAGGAAGAGCCCTGGAGAAGGAAACGTCAGCCTACTCCAGTGTTCTTGCCTGGGAAAGTCCATGGACAGAGAAGCCTGGAGGACTACAGTCCATAGGATCATAAAGAGTCAGACAAAACTTAGTAACTAAACAACAACAACAATTTAAGGTGAAATAATGTGGACACAGATGATGCAGATTCTCATTTCTTAATTGGATACTTCTAAAAAATATAATAAATTCAAAAATAAAATAACTTTTTGTAATATGCAACCTTTTACTAAGTATTCTTATAAACCCTATTTCATATGATCATTACACTGCTCCTATATGTTATGCATTATGATAAAACACTCAGCATCTCAACTTTTTTTTCTATGAAAGGTTAAAACTCATATAAAAGAGAAAACTCTCCTTTCTAAAATCTCAGAGAAAGTAAAGTATAAAACCAAAGATCTTTAAGCTGATCTTTTATAGGGGACAAAGTGATTCAAAATCATTCTATTAACTGCTTGGTAATTAATTAGATTTCAATATTTGTTAAGTATCTAAATATGTTTAGCATTGTACTAACCTAAAGTTATAAAAAGTTAGAGAAGACAAATCCTAATTTCCAGTCTTTATGATCCAGTTAGGAACTATAAAGAAATTTGTAAGAAAACAAATGACTGAAAAACTCAGAACATTAGCTTGAAAGGTAAGATGAAGGTATAAAAATAAAAAGGAATTCTGGCCAAGAATTTAGATTTCCTAGAGTAAAGAAGTATTTTTTAACTAAGTTTTGAGGTAACAAGGTGTGGGATTAACAAATTTTTCCCATGGTCAGTCATTATTACTGTTGTTATTACTACTTATTTCACAAATATAAATGTATTTTTCCTTCAAGGAATATGTTATCGAGTCTTGAAATATTTATTGATTAATATTTTACTTAGGTTATCTATATAGCTCCAAGTACATATAAAAATAGCTTTTCAAACAGAGCTATGGTTACTTCTGTTTATTAAATAAATCATTTATTAATTGACAAGAGTTCTACCCAAAAAACATATATCATCAAATTATTATGTCTCCCAGACAGAACAGTAAAGTTCAGTCACGTTTCTTTTCCATAATGAAGTTGTAACAAACAATCTGAAGACATACTAATATTCATTAAATCACCACCAATTGGAACATTTTCTCCTTGAGATTGATAAGTTGATATTCTAAATAATAAAAATGGGGATGACTTAACCCAGTAACTCTGTCCAAGCAGAAAACAGAGGGCAACAGAGGTACCTGCCAATTCCAGAGGACATCTTCAGATAACTTTCAGGTCTGTGATAAACCTTCTGATAGTTAACAAATACCCACGCAATGCAAAAAGACCCCAGTATGAGGAATAAGAACTGAGCACCATGAAACATATAGTTTTAATTTAACTCCAACTCCAAACAATATATTTCCTAGTTTTGGAAAAGACTTGAGAGTAATTCAGCCTGGTGACTCAAGTTCAAACCTATATTTAATGTGTTAGCCTGTCACTGGAAACAGTACATGTGCTTCCTCTGCCTTTGTAATTGTTTATATTCCAGACCCTCCCTGACACCAAAAATAATTCCCACTCCCACCCTTACAAGCTCCCTCCACACACAATGGAGATTGAAAACACAGTTTATCTTTGTGCATTTTCCCATGCAAAATTATAGAGCAAATTATCTAAGACTAAGTACAAAGTCTGCAAAAAGGCAAAAGAAAAGATACATAATTATTTCTTTACCTTTTACCCTTAGTTTCTGCTGGTGTTGGTTATAGTTCTCTGAAAATTTCAAAACATTTTGCATTGTGAGGCACTTTTCCTTAATCTCCCCTCTCAGAGAGTCAGCAGGAGGGTAACAGGAGTCAAATGATTACTTCTTGCAAGCAAATGGGCCACAGACACAAAGGTGAAATGGTGGTGCCAAAATATGAAGTAAGTTTGTAGGTATCAGGTCCTGAAGGCAGTAAGTTGGCTAAGGAAAACTTCATTAACCTCAGAGAATTTTCTCAACACAGCCAAGGGGTTACTATTTGATAAAATGTTTCTTTTCTTTCTGTTTTTCCTATATAAACATTACTAAATAATTCCCTATAAGGCACAATAACCTGTATAAATGTTATTAATATCATGTACATAAGATTCTTGTTCTACACACTTGTTGTGGCCTATACCCATCTTTAATCCTGAATCCCATTTAAATTCTTGGGGTTTTTTCCCGGTAACCTATAATATACAGATACTGCATCAAACTGATCTTAGAAAGGTCCTTTAAGTGGCGTCATGGAAAGCTGCCTTAAGTTCTTAAAAGGTTACCTACATCCAGGTAAAACAGTTCCAGTCTCAGCTCCACCTCTTACTAGCTTATATTTGAACAGAGTAGCTAACACCTTCATATCTCACGATTCTCATCTCTAAAAGGAAAGTGACTGCTTTGTTTACTCCCTTAACCACCAATACCATTTTTAAGAATTATGTTTCTTAAAATTGAAAAAACCAAAATGGGACACCCCACATTTCTAACTCTGTTTTTTTTTTTTCATTGTAAAGAAAATGAAAAACTAATTAAACATGGCATGTTCATGGCTTAACTAGCACCTTTCCAAAACATCACGTTTTTGACCTACACTTTAAATTCAATGCGTGCTAAGTTGCTTCAGTCGTGTCAGACTCTTTGAGACCCTACGGATTGTAACCCTCCAGGCTTCTCTGTCCATGGGGATTCTTCAGACAAGAATACTGGAGTGGGTTGCCACACCCTCCTCCAGGGGATCTTCCAGACCCAGGGATCGAACCCTCCTCTCACAATTCCCACATTAGCAGGCGGGTTCTTTACCACTAGCGCCACTTGGGAAGCCCTTAAATGCAACACTTTAACCCTAATTACTGGCTGTGAGGGAGAAAAATCTGGTCACAGTAACCGGATAAAGGGGCACGAGACCTTGCTGAGGTTTCAGACAATGGCAGTCACACAATATAGGTTACTGACTGAAACTAATACAAAGCCTAATAAAATTGTGTGTACAAAAAAAGGAAAAAAGAAACGTACTGCTGTTAAGAATATTAATGGTGATAATGTACAAAATACCTAGGATGCAATGTATGTCCTTTCCCTTTTCCACCAGTTTTCCACTTCATAAATGGGCAGATTTCATTGGAAATGTTGGCAGTCCAGATCAGTACCCTTTTATTGTCTCTCAGCTACCTCTTTGACCCTATTCTTATCTCTTCCCACATCACCTTCCTGTATTTCCTGGCCTTTTCTCTTCCAAAGGCCAAGGCCTTTTCCCATCTCCCTGACCTGAACCATCACTTCATAGCGGTAGCCTATCAGCGACCGCTTCTCTGGCCAGCTTTAGCTGCTAGTACAGGCCTCAGTGATTGTGAGGCGGGACAGAGTTAAAGTAACTGCTGGCTGGGGCTGCTCACCTCCAACCCAGCCCTTTCCTGCTCATCCTCCTAGCTGTCTGGCTCAGCACAGCTGGAGAAGCAAAGGCAACACAGGAGTGATGACATGTGATTCTCTCCCTTCCCCACCCTTCACATTTTTCTTTCCACGTGCAGAACCCGGAAGGCTCTGACCGCTCTTGCCCCGGCGGTTGCCATGGTTACACAATAGCGGCCCCAGACCCCGGAAGGGGGTCTCATCTCGCCCTCAACCCTTTCCATCCGTTAGGGACACCCCCCTCAACACACACCCACGGGAGGAGAATCTTTCCGGCTAAATTTGACTTTCAGTCCCCTCGCCCCTTCTCTGGCAAATGGCACTGACAGGCTAAGGAAGGATGGGAGGGGCTTTGGTGGGGAAAGAAGAGTGCTCGCGGAGACATTTGCCTTTCATTACAGCTTCACTCGGGGCTAAACAGCGGAAAGTTCGCCTATTTAACTCCAGTCTCGGTAACTTAGAATTGGGGACCTCGGCGGCCGCAGCTGCCGGGCGCGCGGCTCCGGTCCAGTCCCTTCGAGTCCAGCCTGGTCGCGGGAGCGCGGCGCCTCCTCCTTCTCCTGTCAGGTCCCCTCCGCGCGCCGGGAAGCAAGCAAAGCAACTCAGCCCACGAGGCTGAACGCCAGTCGTGAGGGAAGGAGAATCAGCTGATGCCGAAAACTGCCCGGGCGCTTCCAGGGCGGACCATTAACGCCTGAACTCCCGGCGCGCGGGGAGGGGCTGGGGAACACCCGGCGGGGTTAAATCAGCCGGGTTAAATTCCCGGCAGGAGTCAGATCCGGGCCTTTTCTGAGCGAGCCCAGCCGAGGCTACCGGGGGATGCCCGGCTCCCTCAAGAGTGCGTTTGGCAAGAACCGCCTTTCCCAGTCAGCCAGCTTTGAGGCTGGTGTCGGCTTCCAACTTTGCCCTCCGAGTCTGGGAAGATGCAGGCTCCCGTCAGAAGGAGCGTCACGGTTCCCTCACAGATTAAAAGGCGTCGCCCATCCCTCGCCAAAAGCACCACAACGCAAACAACCGCCACGGTCTCCCCGTCCCCTCCCCCACCCGTCGGGGAAAGGAGCAAGCGAGGGCGCAGACGCCCCAAGTCAAGTCCTCCTCAGACGGTCCCCACCGACGCGTCCGTGAATGAACCTGCAGCCGGCGGAGCCAGGGGGCACGTTCAGACGCGCTCCCGGCCGCCAGCGTCCCGGAGGGAACGAGAGAGAGAGCGAAGTGCCGGGGCGCGTCCGGGAGGAAAACTTTTGCCCGACTCGGGCTGAGGAGGCTGCGGCGGTGGCGGCGAGTGTGGGGGCTGCGCCCGCCGCCACGCTGTCCCTGTGCCGCGCGCCTGGGCCGTCCCCGCCTCAGCGCCGGATTCTCCGGCTGGCCCCCGGCGCACCCACTCCTGTCAGCTTCGGAGAGCTCTATCCATCCCGTAACGTTCCGTATCTCCCAGCCGCTCGGCATCCTCACTTCAGACCCTCGGCCACCCCCGAATCCAGTCACCCCTACTGAACACCGCGGTCCCCAGAGCACCCTCCCACAGGAGCAGCAGGTGACCCGAAACCTGCCTTACCTGCTGCGACCTCTTCTCTGCCTCCCTCGCTGCCCGCTGTCTCTTTAGGAAGAAAGGAAGGGGATGCAGGCGGTGCGCGAGCGAGGCGGCGACCGGGACACCGACGCGACCTCCTCCGAGCCGCAGCGCTGGCGGAGCCGCGGAGCCGCGGGCGGCCCTGGTGGAGCGCGGAGGCTGCGGCCGCAGAGGGCTGGCCGGGAGGCAGGGGGCGCTGCTGACCCCCGCGCGCCCTGTCGGAGCGGCGCGGAGCCAGGCACCAGCTGGAGCTGAGGGCAGGCGCGGGTGGCGAGGAAAGGCACGCTCGGAGCGGGAGGCCGGCTTTTAAGTTTGTGGTGTGACCGCAGCAGCTGTCCCGGGAGAGACTCAGTCTTTCTAAAAAGGGGATGCTCAAAACGCCGGGGATTACCTCTCCCCTTCCGATCTCCTCCCCCAGCCCTTGGCCCCCCTTCTCGGTGCGCACGCCAGCCCTCCCCAGCGTGCAGAAGTCCATCCCCGTCGGCGCGCGGGCTGTCAGCAGCGTGGATTAAATGTAGCCCCAGCCGCGCTGGGGGATGTTTTTCCGGACAGGGCACTGTGTATGTGAAGGAACTTCTGACGTTTGAGCCCTCGCCTCCGTGAATTTAGGGCCTGTTTATTCTATACCATGAAGTCTCCAAAGACTCCCTGCGGAAGAAACAGGACAAACCTTGTCTCAGAAACTCTAGGACTCTAAAAGAGTACCTGTGTTGCAGTCTGTAAAATTACGATCCACTGTTGCTGTTAGTGGCCTGGAAAGAACTGGCCTTGAAAGATGAGCGACAGAAATCAGCCCACCAATAAAGGGCTGGCACCGAGGGAGGACCAAGCAGAAGGAAAACAAAAAAACACACACACACACATAGAAGGTGTAAGTCTTTTTTCCTCTTTACCTCACACCAGACCAACAGTTAATGTCACTTATTCCTGTCTTCGTTTCCCTTTGTAGATTTGTACACACTTTGGTCACGCAACAGAAAACTTGGAAGTGTATGAGAGATAGGCTGAATCCACATTTTGTGGAGCCTGGAACTCACACGATTTGGAGGATTTGGGATCCTCTTTAAGAAAACGAATACAGAAATATTAATGACTTGATTCCACAGATTTTAGAAATGAATTCGTTATCAGGCTGACCTCAGGGACATGGAGAAGGGCTGTGCAAATGATGAGTCCTGAAACTTTGGGTCTTATTGGCTAACGTGGCTATTATGAGAACTCTAGGTCCGTGGTCACACACCTTGCACTTATTAGTCTGAAACATAAAACCGACTTGGGGTGGAACCTCTGAAAAAAAGCAGCCACGGGGTCCTGCATTTGTCAGCTTGATTTAAGAGCACGGCTTGTAAGGTCTCAGAGCTCCCTTGGCAAATGACAAGGCGGGTTTTGGTTTGGGGGCAATGAGCAGACAATGGCAACAATGGAAGAACTGGTCTGGGGGAGGAGGCTCTTCATTCAGCCTTCCTCTGCAGCAGAGAGCTGAGGGCTACCAGAGCTAAATGAGTCATTTTAAGTTACAGATGGTTGGTGGCAGAGCCAGCTTAGGAGGGACTCAAGTTTCCTAACTCTAACCAAGGTTCTTTCCTGTGTCTCATACTGCCGCATCCCTGTAACCTTGGTTTTGACTGTCAACCAACCAACCCCATAATTTTCCTCTTTGGATACAGGAAAATTTACAGACTATTCCAACATATAGCCATGTTTTTTGCTGCATGCTTTCTATTCAGTGTCGTACCACTCATTTTATAGTTAACCATATGCTTGATATGTTTGCTGCATTTTAAAATATTTTTCTGTTGTTTTTATTTGTTTAGGTCATTGCCCCCAGACCAAATTGCAAGCTCACTGTGATGACAAAATGCCTCTTTTGTCTCCCCCAGCATAGCTTAGGGTTTTGCTCATGGTGGGTTTGTGATAAGTAGCTTTTGATTTTTACTCTATTAATTTTCTAGTATTTTGTCAGTTTGTTGGCCAGAATGTTGTATTTAACTAGAATTGCGGTTAACTCTGGATTTCCCCTTTTCCCCTCCTGTCTCAAATCCTAGTTTAATATACTAAAGCCAAATGACATCTCCCTTTTGCTACTGTCTCAACCTTTTCTACAAAACCTCCCAAAGAAATAGTCACTCCCTCCTGTTTTTCCAAAGCATTTTGATTTCACTACCAAATACATCTCTTTCACATTATATCATACTAAGTTATGCATTTGTCTGCATCCCATACAAGAGTATCACCTGTTTTTGTGTTCTTGTTTCTCTAGCTCCTAAAGCAATGAATGCCTATGAATTTGTATTAAGCTGATTTAGTTTGAAGTACCCTGACTTCAAATTTAGACTGCATTTTCTAGGGCATCCTGAACATACCATGAGAAGACAACATCTGGAAACTGGGTTCTGTGCTTTCTTTCCTTTTAATTACTCTGAGCACGCAGCAGGCAGAGTCAACCACACAGCTCAGCTGTGATGAATGGCCTCAGCTGTGTCCAGGGCTTTATGATCCTCACGATACTTCTCTGGTGTCTCGCATATGGTGGGTGCTTAACAAATATTTGGGGGTTAAATGAGTTAATGAAAACAGTGGATGTGATGACAATAATTAGTCACTGAATTTATTTCTGAAATTTCTACTAACTCTACAGGATCCCACATAGTATGGCTCCCACATATCCCTAGTATGGTTTTACAACTGTTTTTAAGACTTTGAAATTTACTGTTATCTAAAGCAGTTTGGTAATCTGGCCTGCAATGTTGGTTAATGCCCAATCTGGATTCTTAGAATAACATCCAGTAGGAAAAGACTGAGCACACACACACTCACACACACATACATGAAAAGTATTTTACAGAAAGTTTTTCTTAAAATGTAAGGTGTGTTATATAGTTTAGCTTATCTTCAAGGGTGACTGGTCGAGTCTCAGCAAACGATCCTTAATTTCACTGAAAGAGATGTCTCTCATCATGCGTGTGTGCTCAGTCGCTTGTGTCTGACTCTTTGCAACCCTATGGACTGTAGCCAGCCAGGCTCCTCTGTCCATGGGAATCTCCAGGCAAGAATACTGGAGTGGGTTGCTGTGCCCTCTTCAAGGGAATCTTCCTGACCCAGAGATGGAACCTGCATCTCCTGCATCGCAGGCAGATTCTTTACCACTGAGCCACCAGGGAAGCCAGTGTGTGTCATCAGCACTAACTAATTGGTGCTGCTATATCTGTTCTAGACCGAGGGGGAAAAGAAAAGAAAAAAAGGAAAAACAAAATTCCTTCCAGGTGCTTGGAAACTTTATTGAATGAGTAAACTTGTCTTGAGTGTCCAGTTTCTTCCTCTGTGACACACCACTCATCTTCATTAGGGCTCACAGATTGGATCAAAGTCATTTTCACTCTATGGTAGTAGATATACATTAGATAATGTGAAATACAGTATTTCTTAAGATTACATTTTGATACTGAATAATGCTAAAGAATAAAATTCTAATTGTAGAATTTCAAGAATCATTAATCTATGTTGGAACCCATAAAGGAAGGTAGCAGGGATGGAAAAGGATAGAATAGGTATATTGTAGGCTTTTCCAGTTCCACATATAGCCACCTCTGCCCAGAAGACAGGAGAAAGATAATTACTGGCTCCAGAGTTTAAATCTAGCAGAATCTCAGAGGACTTGACTATACTTTCAGCAGAAAGTACTTTTCTATACAATCTTCTATTGGCAAAGCCATGGAAATTAAAAGGAAAAAGACAGACAAAAGAGACTGCAAAGTTCTGTGCACAGAGACAAGGAAATGGAGATGAAACCCAAGCCATTTAGTGCTCACCTCTATAAAACTAATTGTACCTTGGTCAGACATAAAATCTCTCTGCCTTATAAATTAAAATACTATTTTATGAATGTTTTCTCATGTATTAGCACATCAGTACCAACAGATAAAAGATATTGTTATACTCGTATAAGAAAACTGAGGTATGTGTTAGTTTATGTCTAATTGAAACAAGTGATGACATGAATTGAAAGCAGCTCACCCAACTCCTAATCTTCTATCAGATACTTTCCCTTTATAAACTGAAGATATTTTTTCACATCTGTTTCATTTGATCATGACAATTCACTCATCACTGGATCATTAGGTAGTAACATATTAAGATCATTATATCTGTTTAGTAGTGGAAAAGAACACACCTGACTTTTACCTTTAATGCAGCATTAATTACACAGGCATAGAACTCTCAGAAGTAAATGGATCCCTGTTTCTTATCATCAAAAAAAGACAGAAGATAGTTTATAGTTAGTTAATAGGAATGTGAAACTGTAATGTCTTTGTGTTTTAAACTCTTACAACATCGTAATCATAAACATTTAGAGTTAGGAGAGACTTCAAAGGCCCTGTAGTCTTCATGTTATACATGAGGAAATGAAGGACAAGAAGATGAAGTGATCACCTAGCTTCTTGTGACTTGCCTTGATGCCCCCTGCAAAATAGCACCCTGCTATGTAGCCCTTTTTTTTTTTTTGGAAAAAATAAAAATCAGTTATTTTTCAAACCCTTTCTAAGCCAGAATCTTAAGGTTATATTTACTTAGCTGGGTTGGGGTGTGGTGAATAATTAAATTCAGCAGGAATGCACTTCAAAACAAAAATAAAAACACAGCCCAACCCCTTTGGCCCAAGTCCTGAGACCTCAGAAAAGAAAACCTCCTTGACTATGAACATTCACTAGAAGCTGGAAAGACTTTCTGTGTCTGATATAGGACTCCACAGAGCTATTGCAGAATGGAGGAGTTTAAAATAAAATAAATGACTCTTTTTTAAAATTTTTTTAAATTTTTAACAATGCTCTTATATAAACAAACCATCCCCAAAGAAATATTTTAAGTGAAAGCAAACAACTTTCCTATACATCATATAAGAAAAAAATATCTTTAAGTTTGCTTTTCTTAATACCTCATACCACCACCACTCCACTCTTAGAACATGCTGTGGACACAAGTGTATTCTAAGAAAGTGGGAGAAAGGGAGGGATTCCTATGATACCTAATTGCGGCAAGCCTTATTTATTTAAGAGTGATGAAACCAAGAAAAATATGCCCTCTTGTGGCTTATTTGTTCTAGTTCACAACCAATCTACCGTGCTCTATTATTTCCTGAAACTCAAACATACCTATATTCCAAGTGGAATTAAACTATTCCTTTGTGCGGTAACTGGAGAAAACAGGTCTGTGCAGACAGCGGGAAGACATTCCAGGACTTCTGCTTTGTTCAAGGTTTTAAACAGCAGCTTAGCCACAACGAAATCAGTATACCTAAAAAATGGAAAAATTTCCAAAATAACCCACAGATTCTTACAGATATTATAAAAGTACTTTCCAAATAAATGCATTAGATAGAATTTCTTTCCTAAATAGTGAGGTTTGTGTTGGATAAACTTAAACCATCAGTTTCCACAAATAGAAGAAAATTCATGATTTCCTTTCCTACTGTGTTTATCCGTCTAATATATCTTTAGCTGTGGGATGATGCATATTTTTCCATTAAAAAGTAAAATGTATAAGAGTTAAGAGAATCCTGATTTTCATTCTCTGCATATTTTTCTCTCCTACTTGTTCTTCAGAAATGAAAATATAACTAATGTATTAAATCCTATGATTTACAGATACAATTTTTTTTAAATGCTCACCATGTTTTCCTAAAATAGCAATCGAGATGGGGTTAGTGGGAACTGATCTCTGCTGATCAAGAGGATGACTGTCATGTAGCTATCATTATCATTTAGTAACTTAGTAACTAAGTGAATGTAAAAGGTTTAAAACAGGCCAGAATGCTAAATCCTTAATCCATCATTGTTATTATTTTACATACAAAAAAAATGACTTAAAGCACACATTTTCCATTTGGCTGGATCTGCTTGTGTGTTAAGTAGGCGAGTGGGCCTAATCTGCACCTTTACTTTAGCAAGTTCTCTACTGAAATAGACTGGATTATATCTCACTTATCGAATAAATACAACTTTCCAAAAAGCCCAGTTTAACATGGAGTTATTGTTTTTGTAAATTATAAGCTTAAAATGGAATCCTATAGCTTAAGTTTATCTAGTTCAGTGATCATTCTGACCCTTGAAACATAGATACACTTTACCGGAATTTTCATTTGCAAGGAACATTGGTTCATCAAATAATTAAATGTTTTAAATTTTATTTACTTTAATTTACTGAATAATAATGAGCCACTATACTACTATTAAAAAACTGCCTTCTCTTTCTATTTGACATTTCAGTAAAATTATGTTTATCTACGGCAAGCAGTTTTACTTCCCAAAATTTATTCATGTGTTTGCCAAAAGAATCTACACTAAAAGTCTATAATAATATGTGTACTTTAAAAAAATTATCTCTAACTTTACAATATGTAAAATTTCCAACTCTAAGAATGGAGCTAATTTTAAGACAAAAACATGACCATTTAAAAATTATCAAGAAATTAGTATTTCACTAATTAAGACTAATAATAAAAGATAAGTGATTCACACTAACGAAAGTTAATACTGTAAGTATGGTATGATTGATAGCATGTCCAATATTAAAGATGGTGATCTTTCAATATTAGCTATTAAAATATTATAAATTTATGACATTTGTGTATCCCTGTTATGTATGCTGTTGTTTTGTTCATTTTCATTGCTTTTAGTGATATTATTGTTTGAATGCATCGGGAGTTATCCATTCTCATGTTGATAGCCAGTTGATAACAGTGAGGTATTGGTTAAAGATCAGATAAACAAATAAAACAAATTAGAAGTCTAGAAAATAGACATAGATATATAATCATGTATATAATGGGAATTTTGTTTTCTGCCTCCAAACTTGAGTGTACAGTAACTGTCTTCTTTTTAGGAATTCCCTGGCAGTACAGTGGTTAGGACTCCACACTTTCACTGCCACAGGTGCAGGTTTGATCCCTGATCAGGGAACTAAGATCCCACATCCCTTAAGCTGTGCTACATAGCCACCCCACCTCAAAAAAAAGCCTTTTCTAAAAATCACTTTTGTTATATGGCATTTGAAATAGAAAAAATAGCAAACACACATGTATACACAATAAAATAGAACTCACATTGAAGAATATGCCACTTAAACTAAGAGTTAGAAAATTACAATTCTCTGAACTTTTCTTTGTACTCTTCCCTGATTCCATCCTCTTGCCTACCATACAGAAATGAACAATATTCTAAATTTAGTGCTTATTTTCTCTGCCATTTTTCTGTACTTATGATTATAGTTCTAAACAAAATACAACATCATGCTTTATTCTTATTAAGTTTATATAAGTAGTAACAGCTTTCTAAAAATATTAATTTTCTGTGACTTTCTTTTCCCTGGTGGCTCAGATGGTAAAGAATCTGCCTGCATTGTGGGAGACCTGTGTTCTATCCCTGATTTGGGAAGATCCTTGGAGAAGGGAACAGCAACCCATTCCAGTATTCTTGCCTGGAGAATCCCATGGACAGACGAGCCAGGAGGCCTACAGTCAATGGGGTAACAAAAAGTTAGATGTGACTGAGCAACTTTTACTCACTCACTTACTCAGCAGTATCTAAGATTCATCTTCCCTGTTGTGTATGCTGTTGTTTTGTTCATTTTCATTGCTTTTAATGATATTATTGTATGAAGATGTCTTGAGTTATCCATTTTCAGGCTGATAGCCAGTTGAGTTGTTTCCAATCTTTTGTTATCACTAAGAATGCTTCATGAACATGCTTGAAATATGTCACTTTATTTTTCTGTTTCTCAGGCCCTTTATGAGCCAGTTATGAATATAGAAACCAATCCAAGCATTTAATTGTCAAGCCAAAGGCATTTAAGATAGGAAATCAGAGTATAGGGAAATAGGTGAAAAATGTTGGAAGGAGCAACAAAAGAGAGAAGGACAGGGTCTGGAAGAGTAAAAGAAAAAGAATGATCCTGAGAGATTAGATACTACTAATGCTACAGAGCTGCAAGTCTCTGTTGAGTGTGGTGTTCCAGTTCATACCGGATCTGCTAAGATGTGCTGCCTTGACCAGAACTGGGCTGATGAAAGGTGTTAGCTCTGCGATGCTGGAGTTAGAAACACTTTGACCCTGCTATTTCTTCTCCTGCAGCTACCAGAAACTACTAAAACTTGCTTCATTTTGAGACCCAGAAGCATAAAGCCTTTCTGTTTCTCATCTATTGATCATCTACAAACTTTTTTCTTGACTAAATCTAACCAAAGGCCAGATGACAAAGTGATATAAAACGGTCTGAAGACTTGAGCAGACTTTCATAAAAGAGGGTATTTAAAGGACCAATCATGTTGGCAGCTTCCAGGGAAATGCAAATTAAAACCACAATGTGATTCCATTACACATCCACCAGAATGACCAAAATGAAAGGACAAAATGCCAATAGTTGCTAAGAATGGGAGGATCCAAACTCTCATATATTGTGGATGGAAATGTAAATTTTTACAACCTTTTTGGAAAACTCTTTAGCATTATCTACCAAACCCTAAATGTATGCATACCCTATAGGCAACAATTCTATGCATAGATTGTACCCAAGAAAATTGTATGAATATCTTCATCAAAGTAACTATACAATAATGTTCATGACAAAATTATTTGAAATACTCTCACTTGGAGACCATGCAAACTATCCTCAACAATAGGAAGGATAATATATTGCGGACAGTTCACATAAGGGAAGGTTATAGAGCAATAAAAATAAACCACAACTATACCAGCAATGTACATTAACTTAAGAAAACCAATAGTTAGTGAAAGAAGATAGACACACATAGTATGATTCATAGTTAATCTTTTTTTTTGCCGAGGTAAACCAACTGATTTTAAGATTCATATAGAAAATAATCATGCAAGATGAGGAAGAATGACTCTTTATGATCTTGACTCTTCCAAACCAATAAGAAACAACATCCTTTTATTGGTTCAAGTTTACTTCAGTGTCTTTCCACAATGTTTTAAAACTTTTCTCTTAACTGTTTTGTACATTTCTTTTCTTTTTTGGCTGCGCCATTCAGCCTGCAAAATGTTAACTTCCCAACCAGGGATTGAACCCATGGACATGAAAGCCCCAAGACCTTACCATTGACTGCCAGGAAACTCCCATGTATATTTCTTAATGTTACATTGTTTTACATTATTGCTGATATTGTAAGTTAGGTTTTCCTTTCATTATATTTTCTACCTGGGTATTGTTAATAGATATAGAGGTTGTGTGCATGCTGAGTTGCTTCAGTCGTGTCTGACTGTTTGTGACCCTATAGACTGTAAGCCCACCAGTCTCCTCTGTCCATGGGATTCTCCAGGCAAGAATACTGGAGTGGGTTGCCATGCCCTCCTTCCAGGGGAATCTTCCCGACCCAGGGATCTAACCCGTGTCTCTTACATCTCCTGCATTGACAGGCAGGTTCCTTACCACTAGCACCACCAGGCAAGCCCCAGATGTAGAGGCTATTGCTGTCTGTATATTAATTTTATATTTTGCTAATTTTCTGAATTATTTTATTGTTTCCTTAACTTTCATCATGGATTCTTTCAGATTATTCATGAATACTATCATTTAATTGTTAATGTCTGGTCTACCTTTTTTCTGCTATGTGAATTTAACCTTTCTATTTCTACTGGGTTAAATATAGGTAAATTATATTTTCCTAGATGTAATCTATTTCATATAAGTTTATAAATTTACCTGCCTAGAGTTGCACAATAATTACTTAATTTTTAATTTTCTTTTTGTTTCATTGATTTTTATCAGTATTTTAATTTATTGCTAATTTTCTTTTATATTTAATTAGGTGGGCTAGTAATTATTTTGATTTTTGGTTGAAAAACAACAACTTTTTCACTGATTAGTTGGTTGTACTGTTTTCTATTTTAAAATTCATTAATTTTTGCTATGCATTAGTTATTTGCTTCCTGCTTTTTTTTTTAGTTTCCTTTTTTAAAAGTTTTGCTTTGAGAATTTTATTAAGTTATTTTCACTCTGATTTTCATTAATATAAACACATACATTTTCTTCTGATTATCACTTGAATTAGAGCCAAGAGCGTCTGATATGTAGTGTTAAATTGTCATTATTTTTCAGAAATTCTGCAATTTAATTTCCTATTTCCTCTTCCTCCAATGAATTAATAGAGTTCCCCACCCCCCAGGAAAAAGAGATATTGTTGTTCTTGCTTATTTTTAAATTATATTATTGTCTAAGTATTTTGTATCCATGTAAGATCCAAAATCTCTGCAGATGGTGATTGCAGCCATGAAACTAAAAGATGCTTGCTTACCCCTTGGAAGAAAAGTTATGACCAACCTAGATAACATATTAAAAAGCAGAGACATTATTTTGTCAACAAAGGTTCGTCCGTCTAGTCAAGGCTATGGTTTTTCCAGTGGTCATGTATGGATGTGAGAGTTGGACTGTGACGAAAGTTGAGCATAGAAGAATTGATGCTTTTGAACTGTGGTGTTGGAGAAGACTTTTGAGAGTCCCTTGGACGGCAAGGAGATCCAACCAGTCCATCCTAAAGGAGACCAGTCCTGGGTGTTCATTGGAAAGACTGATGCTGAAGCTGAAACTCAATACTTTGGCCACCTCATGCGAAGAGTTGAGTCGTTGGAAAAGACCGTGATGCTGGGAGGGTTTGGGGGCAGGAAGTGAAGGGGACGACAGGGGATGAGATGGTTGGATGGCATCACTGACTTGATGGACATGAGTTTGAGTAAACTCCAGGAGTTGGTGATGGACAGGGAGGCCTGGTGTGCTGCGGTTCATGGGGTGGCAAAGAGTCAGACACGACTGAGAGACTGAACTGACCTGAACTGAAGAAAATGTTATTTGCAATATTTATGCTTTATAGAAATTTGGGAGATTTGAGCAGCCAAATATATGGTCAGTTTTCATGAGTTTTTTGTGCACTTGAGTTAAAGGCACTTTCTCTGTTAGTCTATATATTTTCATATAACCTATCCTCTTATTTCCTGTCTATTTCTTCTGCCTGTAGTTTCTACTTCATAAAGTTAGGTGTTCTAATCTTGGTCCATAGATAACCATAACATCTCCTTAGTGTATTGCAGTCTTTAGTATTATAAACCACCTCCTTTGCTTCTTGATACATCTTTGCCCATCCTTTTATTTTCAGCTTTCTGAATAACATCATTTTAGACTTATTTCATTAATTCAACATAAATAGTAGACTTTTACTTTGAGTCAGTTTGAAAATGTTTACCTTTTAGTAGATGCATTAAGCTCATTATGTTTAGTAGGATTAATTTATTTTGATGAAACTTGTATTATTTTGCACTTCATGCACTATATGTATAATTTCACATTTCTATAGTTTTTTCTTTATATTCTCTAGTTTTGTTTTATCTTTCCTTGTTTTTTCTTTTTAATATTTTTATCTTGAATGAGAGTGATTTTCATCACTGGAAATGTTTTGATTCTCATTTATGGCTTTTTTTTTTCTAAATTAAACATGGATTTTTTTCGTTGCTGGTGTCTGTTCCTTCTGAAAGAATAAATTTTCCTAAACCAGCAAAGCAGGTAATTCTCTATGAGGAGCTTGGGTGTGGATTCCTAAGTTTCTTAGTTTCTAAGTTCTTTTGGTACAAATGGAGGCAGTTTTCTTCATAGATGGCTCCTTTCATTTCAGTGGAGGAAAAAGATTGACAACATCTTCTGATTTTATGATTCTCTTTTTTAGAATGCTTAGTTTCCACCACTTATTTATTCTTTCCCATCAGCACCAATTCCCCAAGGAGTCCCTTTCTCCCAGAATCTATGGCTTGCCTTCCCAAAGTACTAGTTTTGATTCCGTGTTTTCAAGTCCTTTTTAAAAATAATTCCCCAGCAGTCTGTGCTGTGACCTCCTTCAGTACCTAAATGCAGGACTCTCTCTCTCTCTCATGGGTTTCTGTTCAGTCTCCTCCTCTCTTGTAGCTTCCAGATCTGGCACTACTCAGTTTGGGATGTTTGTTTCCTTACTTTTATGTAAATTAAGGATTGTGGTATTTTCTGTCTCCTAGTTAAGATATAGGAATGCTTAAAGGGTGGTTTCATATGCGTTCCTTCTTGTTCTACATGGGTTTTTTAGAGGTTGTGATGAGTTTCCAATGTAGGTGGTTGTCATTATTCTACAGAAACCCAGAAGTATTTCCTTTTTTTCACAAAACAATTACAATATGGTTTTATACCAATGGAAATTATATAGTATGGAAAGGAAGAATTAGGAGAGAACTTTTGGAATGATTTCCTTGCATAGAAGCAAGAGAGAATAAGGTCTAGTAACCAAGGTAAAAGGTCACTTTTAATAAGAGCAAGGAGAGTGTGTGGTAAAGTGAGAGAGGGCTGAGTTATGTGTAGTGAAAAGCAGGTTAATAGGCAAAAGATTTGTTGTGAGCTTGTGGAAGTTCTTTTTATTTTTATTGAAGTTTAGCCAGTTTACAATGTTGTATTAGTTTCTGATGTGCAACAGAGTGATTCAGTTATGTACATATATAAACTATATATATATATATATTATTTTTCAGATTCTTTTCCATTATATGTCATTACAAGGTTTCAAATATTGTTACCAGTGCTATACAGTTTCTCTGTTTTATATATAGTAGTATATATATATAAAGCCCAAATTCCCAATTTATCCCTTCCCCCTTTCCCCTTTGGTAACCATAATTTTGTTTTCTATGTATATAAGAACTGACTCATTTGAAAAGACCGTGATGCTGAGGAAGATCGCAGGTGGGAGGAGAAGGGAACGACAGAAGATGAGATGGTTGGATGGCATCACCAACTTGATGGACATGAGTTTGAGTAAGCTCTAGGAGTTGGTGATGGACAGGGAAGCCTGGCGTGCTGCAGTCCATGGAGTCGCAAAGAGTTGGACAGGACTGAGTGACTGAACTGAACTGAAGCCTGTTTCTGTTTTGTAGATAAATTCATTTATGTCATTATTTTAGATTCCACATATAAGCAATATCTTATGATAGCTGTCTTTCTCTGTCTGATTTATTTCACTTAGTATGATACTCTAGGTCTATCCATTGCTGCCTGTCTTCTTAGTAGTGTGGGATTAAGACCAGTATCTGAGAGGAAGATTGGAGTGAATAATGAGGAGGGAGTGGAAGTATACCCAGAAGATACCCATAAGGGTATGGATATGTTAGTAAGAAAAACAGCATGGTATATGTTTTTAGCCCAATTTATTTTGGAAATACAAATATGTTCATATAGCATGTTTTCATGAGCTGATTAAATTAAGTTTTAGAGACAACCAAAACTGTAGTTTTGCCAAACACTTTGAAGACAGAAAAGGATTTTTTAAAAGAGATTTAAAAGTTCTATTGGAACTCAGAGAAAAGACATAATCTGAGATTATGCAGAAGAGATTATAAATTAAGTGTATGGACAGACTGTGGTTAAGATGGCTTTGGGCAAGGTCCGTACAGGTAGAACCAGAACATAAGCACCTGGAAAGTATGGGGGTGTAAGTGAAAGAGGCTGCAAAGAGAGGTTGTTTCATGCAGGAACCATGTGAACAAAGTCCTGATGTGGGAATGTGGGCTGTGTGTTAAGGAAAATATGAAAATGTTTAATTTTTCTGAAATAAGTAGCTATAAAATTAGAAAGTAAGAAACAGGAATGAAAAAGTAGATATGTAAGATATCAAAGCAAGTTTTAGATGCCTTACTAAGAAAGCTAGGACTTCACAAATTGAACAGGAAAGATACTGGTAAAACAAATAAATTTTAAAAACTTTGAACATTGTAGTGGTTTCTTAAAGCAAGCAATCTTAAAACTCCTTGCTTTGAGAATTCTAGTCTGCCAATAACATGTTTTGGATGTGGGGAAAATTAGAAATCAATAGTACTTCTGAAAGATAATTACAGTATTCCAGGGTAATAAGGATATCAACTCAAGGAATGGGCCATAGAATCAGAGAAAGAAGGTTCAAATGTGATAAATAGTTGAAAATTATATGTTTTATGTAATCTAGATTAAACAAAAAAAGTAGCTTTAAATATAAATACTTTTTAAAGCTAATCCATAATACAGAACATTTGAGCACTTAAAAAAATAAATTTATATTTTGGCATTGACAGGGATGATGCTTGGTAGACTAAACTAGACTATTACTTAATTACTTAACACACTTTCCTGTGTTAGTCATCTGAGGGCAGTGACTTTTCCAACTTGCCAGAGGCATTTGAAACTGACTATTCTCCAAAACAGTTGAATGAATAGTCCTTTTAAATGACAGCCATTGATCTAATATAGTAAAAACAGACTATCAACCACTTCAAAATAGCCTTCTGAGGTCATTTATTGATTTGGTTTGATTTAGAAGTAAATTTTTCCTAAAAATATCCCCCAGACCTAAGCCAGTACAATGTAACTGAAACCTACTATGTAATATATAGCATTTCTATGGAGAAGACATATTTAGTTCTCTCACTTTGTATAAGAACATGGCTCCTAGCAGTGATGGGCACTGGTGATTTCTCCCTTCCATGTGGTTGATTGTTAGTATGATTGGGGAGAAGAGGACTTGTGCACATGCTAAGTAGTGACTGAGCATCCTGAATAGAGGCTTTTGGAATTAAGGAGGTCATTAGAATCAGGTTTAGTTCCAAGTCTCACTTAGTATTATCCTCTTCTAACTGTAGGAATGGGCTTTCTTATATACTTTTTTGCTATTAACACTCTTGGTTTCATTCTTTCCAATCCAGTAAGAATTTAATTCACTGTTATGGTTTTTCTTGATACTCTATAGGCCCTGAAAAATACCCAAAGATATTTTAAAAGTTTCTAATAAATAGTAACATCAGTAATCAGAGAGAAGTTAAAACAAAAAAACTTTGTTTTATTTTTCCTCATTTCCCCATGTCTTTCATTTTTCCTTCTCTTCTCCTTTCTCCTCACTTATCTTAGCCAAAATCAACAATTTAAACTTTCTTTTTATATTGTTTTTGATCTCTTTCGGCTAAAAATGTGACCAAACTCCTGGAAAATTTGTCCCTGTCTTTACTTCTTTCCCTAAAAGCATGCCTTGGTGCTTCATTAGCCTCATATGCAGTGGGAGATACCAAAGTTTCAGGGGATAGCATCTTCCTTTTTTTTTCGATCCTCCAGAGCATCCACCTTACCATGTGAGTAGCACTTGCCAGTTAACTTCTTCACTCAAGTCTATGACTGTGGCAACTAGTGATCTTTTGATTTCACCAGGCCCAGTAGTATTTCCTGTCTCAGGCTTACCTTGGCTCTCACTGCATCTACAGAGCACTGAGATCCTCTGAGCATGTAGGCACAGCTCAGGCAATTTCCTTTGTAACAATCAATGCAGAGTTTCTTGCTCTGATAACCTGACCTTGGCAGTCTCTCCACACTCTTAGCTATGTCCTTTTAGCTGGGTCCCATGAGAACAACTTTCAGGGAAAAATGACATCTCAGGCCCTCTTTCAGACAGACAACCAGGTTGGCATGAGTTTCCCAGATTGGTACCTGGTTGAAGGCATAGCCTCCCTCCTCACTGACTTATCTAACAAATATTCCTCTCTCCAGGCCTACATTGGAATATACTTAACTGATTCATGCCTCTGTTTTCTTTCCTATTCTCCTTTCTAAGCCCCATTGGCTGGAAATCACCAATGTTCTCCTTTTCTTCTTGTTTCCAAATATGGATAACTTACTCTATATATAAAATTCATTGGTTCAGCAGGCCAGTCTTATCTCTGAACATGTTAGAGGAAGAAGGGATAAAAAAGACAACTAACTTTTTCAGAAAAATCCAATGTCCCAAAACAATTGCTTGCTGCAAATCTCATTATTGAACATCACATGCAGAATGTTATTTTTCTAAGCATTGTTTCTGAAACAAATTTCAAGGCTCCAGGAAATAGACAGCTTGGGCAGGCCAGGAGAGGACCAAGGGCTCAGAAAAGTAGAAGGGAGGTACATGCAGAGCTTTAAAAATTTATCCTTGTTCACTTCAGTTCAGTCGCTCAGTCGTGTCGGACTCTTTGCGACCCCATGAACTGCAGCACGCCAAGGCCTCCCTGTCCATCACCACCTCCTGGAGTCCACCCAAACCCATGTCCAGTCAGTGATGCCATCCAACCATCTCATCCTCTGTCCTCCCCTTCTCCTCTTGCCCTCAATCTTTCCCAGCATCAGAGTCTTTTCAAATGAGTCAGCTCTTTGCATCAGGTGGCCAAAGTATTGGAGTCTCAGCTTCAAGATCAGTCCTTCCAATAAACACCTAGGACTGATCTCCTCCAGGATGGACTGGTTGGATCTCCTTGCAGTCCAAGGGACTCTCAAGAGTCTTCTCCAACACCACAGTTCAAAAGCATCAATTCTTTGGCACTCAGCTTTCTTTTTTTTTTTTTTAATTTATTTATTTATTTTGTTTCAGCTTTCTTTATAGTCCAACTCTCTCACATCCATACATGACCGCTGGAAAAACCATAGCTTTGACTAGATGGACCTTTGTTGGCAAAGTAATGTCTCTGCTTTTTAGTATGCTGTCTGGGTTGGTCATAACTTTCCTTCCAAGGAGTAAGCGTCTTTTAATTTCATGGCTGCAGTCACCATCTGCAGTGATTTTGGAGCCCAAAAAAGTAAAGTCAGCCACTGTTTCCACTGTTTCCCCATCTATTTGCCATGAAGTGATGGGTCCCGATGCCATGATCTTAGTTTTCTGAATGTTGAGCTTTAAGCCAACTTTTTCACTCTCCTCTTTCACTTTCATCAAGAGGCTGTTTAGTTCTTCTTCACTTTCTGCCATAAGATTGGTGTCATCTGCGTATCTGTTACATATACTTAAATTCTAATGAGGTTTCTTTAGGGTCTGAAGATTAAAGGAAGATACTCAGATGCTTAAAATAATGTTAGCAATTTGAGAGAGAGGTCCAGAATATCATCTGGATGGCATTTGTGGTTAAGTCTGGATGCAGGTCTGGAGTGAGGAAGGGAAAGACCCTGTGCATTATGTAGTCATTAAAGTTTAGCTACAGACTTAGTGTTCAACTCAAGCATGCTCTTTGCACATACTTAGTTCCACATAACTTTTGTTGTAGCAGAAGTTTTGCATGATCAACAATTAATTTGTTGTCATCATATTAAAAAAGCAGGAAAAAAATTTTTTATTAAAAAATAATTAAAAAAAAACTTTTTTTTAAATGAAGCAGGGCAAAGGCTAACAGAGTATTGCCAAGAGAATGCTCTCATCATAACAAACACCATCTTGCAACAACACAAGAGAAGACTCTACACATGGACATCACCAGATAGTCAATACCAAAATCAGATTGATTATATTCTTTGCAGCCAAAGATGGGAAAGCTTTATTCAGTCAGCAAAAACAAGACTGGGAGCTTACTGTGCAAGAGATCATGAACTCCTTATTGCAAAATTTAGACTTAAATTGAAGAAAATAGGAAAAGCCACAGGACCATTCAGATCTGACCTAAATCAAATCCCTTATGATTATACAGTCGAAGTGACAAATAAATTCAAGGGATTAGAGCTGATAGAGTGCCTGAAGAACTATGGATAGAGGTTCATAAAATTGTACAGGAGGTGGTGATCAAGACCATCCCCAAGAAAAAGAAATGCTAAAAGACAAAATGGTTGTCTGAGGAGGCCTTACAAATAGCTGAGGAAAGAAGAAAATCAAAAGGCAAAGGAGGAAAGGAAAGATATATCCATCTAAATACAGAGTACCAAAGAATAGCAATGAGAGATAAGAAAGCCTTCATAAGTGAGCAATTCAAGAAGAAAAAAGAAAAATAAAGGGAAATAATAGAATGGGAAAGACTAGAGATCTCTTCAAAAAATTAGAGATACCAAGGGAACATTTCATGCAAAGATGGGTTCGATAAAGGACAGAAATGGTATGAACCTAACAAAAGCAGAAGATATTAAGAAACAGTGGCAAGAATACACAGAAGAACTGTATAAAAAAGATCTTCATGACTCAGATAGCCACAATGGTGTGATCACTCACCTACAGCCAGACATTCTGGAATGTGAAGTCAAGTGGGCCTTAGGAAGCATCACTGTGAACAAAGCTAGTGGAGATAATGAAATTCTACCTGAGCTAGTTCAAGTCCTAAAAGATGATGCTGTGAAAATGCTGCACGCAATATGCCAGCAAATGTGGAAAACTCAGCTGTGGCCACAGTACTGGAAAAAGTCAGTTTTCATTCCAATCCCAAAGAAAGGCAATACTAAAGAATGCTCAAACTACCACACAATTGAACTCATCTCACATGCTAGCAAAGTAATGCTCAAAATCCTTCAAGCTAGGCTTCAACAGTGAACCAAGAACTTCCAGATGTTCAAGGTGGATTTAGAAAAGACAGAGGAACCAGAGATCAAATTGCCAACATTTGTTGGAGCATAGAAAAAGCAAGAGGATTCCAGAAAAGCCTCTACTGCTTCATTGACCAGTCTAAATACTTTGACTGTGTGGATCACAACAAACTGTGGAAAATTCTGAAAAAGATGGGAATACCAGCCTACCTTACCCCTTACCTGTGTCCTGAGAAACCTGTATGCAGGTTAAAAAGCAACAGTTAGAACTGGACATTGAACAATGGGCTGGTTCCAAATTGGGAAAGGAGTATGTCAAGGCTGTAAATTGTCACCTTGCATATTTTACTTATATGCAGAGTGCATCATATGAAATGCTGGGCTGGATGAACGGAATCAAGATTGCTGGGAGAAATATTAACCACCTCTGATATGCAGATGACACCACCCTTATAACAGAAAGTGAAGAATTCAAGAGCCTCTTGATGAAAGTGAAAGAGAAGAGTGAAAAAGCTGGCTTAAAACTCAACATTCAAATAACGAACATCATGGAATCTGGTCCTATCACTTCATGGCAAATAGATGGGAGAACATTGGAAATGGTGACAGATTTTCATTTGCTTGGACTCCAAAATCACCGCAGATGGTGACTGCAGCCATGAAATTAAAAGACGCTTGCTTCTTGGAAGAAAAGCCATGACAAACCTAGACAGCATTTTAAAAAGCAGAGACATTGCTTTGCCAACAAATGTCCGATAGTCAAAACTGTGGTTTTTCTAGTAGTCATGTATGCATGTGAGAGTTGGACCATAAAGAAGGCTGAGCACTGAAGAATTGATGCTTTTGAACTGTGGCATTGGAGAAGATTCTTGAGAGTCCCTTGGACTGCAAGGAGATCAAACCAGTCAATCCTAAAGGAAATCAATCCTGAATATTCATTGGAAGGACTGATGCTGAAACTGAAGTTACAATACTTTGGCCACCTGATGCGAAGAGCCGACTCTTTAGAAAAGACTCTGATGCTAGAAAATATTGAAGGCAGGAGGAGAATGAATGACAGAGGATGAGATGTTTGGATGGCATCACTGACTTGATGGACATGAGTTTGAGCAAGTTCCAGGAGATGGTGAAGGACAGGGAAGCCTGGCTTGCTGCAGTCCACAGGGTTGCAAAGAATTGAACACGACTGAGCAACTGAACAACAACAGATCATATTAAATGAGTTTTCTTTCTGCTTTACTTCCTTACCAACAGATTTCTTAATCTCACAAAAGTAACAATATTTATAGCTTGGAAATTTGCAAACTGTTTTCCAATTGTCATAAGTAATAGATACAGTGAAGGTTATGATTAATTGAGAAATCATAAACTTAATTTTTTCACATTCTTTAATTATATGTTTATAAGTAGTTAAAGTGACCTGTGACATAATTACTGGTAATACACAGAAGTTTTTATCATTGTTCTTTAGCCAAACTCCATAAAAGAGGAGAGGTTTTATAACTTCCTTGGCGTTTATTTATGCAAGATGTTCCAACAAGGTAGAATAGCATTTCTCATGTTGAAAGAGATGCTTCAACAAATGTTTCAATGCACTACTTTTCAGAGAACATATGCTTAATAACATACAATGATTGCTTGTAGAGAAAATGGTTTGCTGAAATCAGCTATAGAAGAAATCAATATGGTGTTCTTTCAGAATGTAAACATTTCTTCTGATACTCAGTGAAGACGCTACTAATCATTCTGTTTCAAGAAAGGACTTGAACAAGTTGTACATTCAGTGAAAGTAGAGATCCAGGTGGAAATTCAGAAATGTTATTTTTATTTTGCCTACAAACTGCAATGATCTTTTGCCCTATATCTAGCTCCAAAGGTTAAGGATTTTTTTTTTAAGTGACTTTGTGAAGCAACGAGTACTTGCATTTATAAGTAAAAACACAAGTTAAGGCCATCATGTTAACTTTGTGAAAACATTCAGTATTTACTTGAAGCGTTAAAAAAAATTATTTAGCTTGTGGATTGCCTCAATGAAATTCATCTTTACCAGTCTTCAAGTTCTAAAACTAAGAAAGATAGGTCTTTATATTGGTCATTCACTATAGGAAGGAAAATAATTTAATAAGTTAGTCATAGCATCACCACCTGAGCTAGATGAAAGTATTTTTGATTCTTTCACTGACCTCAGAGTAGAGTGAACAGTCTGTCTTTCAAAATTGCAGTTTCGTTTATCTGGCCTTAGGTTAGGCCTAATTTTGATTTTGCTACTTGCTTATTTGGCATTTTCCAAAATATAAATTCAACATATCCTTTGTACAGGATCAAAAAATTAGAAATCTGAGCCTGGAGAAACAGCCGAGCTGACCTTGAGAAAGTGATAAGCTCCCTTTATTCTCACCTATTCCATCACATCTCACCCTACACTGCCACTGGGAAATGTGAGAAGAGAAGAATGGCATGAAACGTGAGTAAGCCAAGGCACTGAAGGACCATCTTCCCCTTTCTCTTTCACACACACGCACAGAGCTTTAACTAGCAAAGGGAATCCACACATCATTACAAATACAAATATGTTAATTGGAAGAGGGAAATTTTGTTTTGGACTTTGAGAGGTCAGAGGTCTGAAGAAAGACAAGGGTAACTTATATGAACATTCTAACTGAATATAGTCAAGGGCATTTGGCTCTTTTACACCCCTACTAGTCTTTTTATCTCCATCAAAATTCTTTACACCCTATTAGTCTCACTTAACCCCAGATCAACACTGTATATGGTCTACTTTTCAACTTAATAGTAGTAACAACAAAATATATCAATTAAAATGAGTGTGTGGAGTAGTCTGAGTATTAACTTTCTTTAACAGAGCAAACTCAAAATATATCTACTGATATGACTGATGGTAAAACTGAGCCTGTGAGAATACTACTTACTTTTGCAGTGTATGAAAGTGTAGATTTTAGATATAATACACATACAGTCACATAAGTACAACCTGTATGATCGTACTAAAGCTTTCTGCAAATTGCAATCATCATAATTTACATATATATTCTGTCTCCTGGATATGTACTTGTTAGGCATTTGTCAATCAGGAGGAGGAGGAGGAGACCTCTGAAAAGAGAGGGAAAGGAACCAGGAGAGGCAAATAATCAGAACATGTCACCACTGAGTACATGCTCTGTTTCTCAGCAATTACCTGAAAGCTTTTACAAGCAGAAAGTTAATTGTTCTTTACTGACCATCTCTCCATCTTATCTTCTTCATCCCACCTTCCCTTTGACAGTTTATAATGATTTATTCCTTTTTCCCCCAAGTAACATTTTAGTATCAAACTACCAACCAGTACTAACACTAAAAACTCAAGCTGTTCAATTCAGTATACTAAGATTTTTTCAGCTTAATAAATGATCAACTCGTTTTTGAGTGCTAATTTTATATGTAGTGTCTACATACTTAACTCTCATCAAGGTCAACTAAAATGTCTTTTTTCTTTAAAATAACAAAAATGCTGAAATTCTCAATCTTTGTCTTGGTTATTAAACCTGGCAAACTATTTACAATGTATTAAAATTCTCCATTCAAAAATTTGCAAGAATAACAGAAGTAGAATAACTCCTGAGGTTACCATAGAAAACTGTGAAACTTTAGGTTTGTCATTTATTGATCCAAACCGCTTATTTATAAACAATAAGCTAAGAGTCAGGATGGCTTGCCCAAAGTTGCACGATTGACTAATTGGATGATTCTGAACTAAATTCATTTTGTGCTAATTCTAGCACATACCACAACCTTTCTTAGCAAACACTAATTAATATTTTCATAAAACTTTTTCTTGATAATAAAACATACATTTCTACACCAAGGAAAATAATCTATTTGTTATTTTGCCCTGTTTTGCACCTGTCAAAACATTGGTTAATAATTATATAATCATAACCTAAATGATTTCTAAAATAAAAATTTATTTTTAAACTACTTTATACAAGATAGGCTTACTCCTCTTTTACTTAGTTTATGCATTAATGAATTCCTCAAATCACAGTTGTTTGATACTCCAAAGTTAATTGGAAATCATCCATATGTGCATAAATAATTTAGGATCATTAGGAGTTCACACAGGAAGGGTACCATGATGAAAGATTCCAGGGAACTGATGCAGAACATAAGTCTGGAGTGAATAAAATTATATCATGGACTTCTTTTATGTTAATAACCATTTTGAAGGGTTAACTAGCACATCTACAATAGATATAAACATTCAGTAAGATTAAAGATTATTTTGAGAGAGATCATATTTAGAGATGGAAACTTTTTCTAAAACGACAGAGGGGAAAAAAGCTGCCAAGCTAACATGCTGAACATTACTCCATCTAATTTGTTTGATCTGTAAATACTGTAAGATATGAGTCAACATATGATCTGCAGGACTGTTAGGCTTATTGCTTATCATGATCTTCAGTAGGATTAGGCCAAAAGATTTTGTGAGTCGCCTCTGCTTTTATTTATTTATCCATTCTTCAAATGTTACATCAAATGCGTATTATGACTCAGTGTTGCAGATCCTAAAGATAAATGGTGGTTAAAATAATTTTTCAACTGTTGTTTTAGCTGAGAGACAGATATTATCCAATTAACCCTCAAATAAATGTAAAATTGGAACTGTAATAAATGTTGGGAAGCAAGGTTTATGACACTGAGAAAGATTAAGTAGGAGATTCCATGATTCTCTACTGTCCTGGCTCAATATCTCACACATGGTCATCATCAATGCTTTTTAACCAAGGAGGATGAATAGGCTTAAAACAAGTTTAAAGAATTTCTCAAAAATTGAGCCACTAAGATGAGTTCCTAAAAATGGGTGAAAATATAAAGAGAAATGGGATCCTATTCTAAACATTTGTTTAAACGATTTCTATTCTCTAATTCTCTATTATCTACTGCTGTTTGCTAAACTCTTTAAGGCCTTTTCCAGATTGAAGTCACAATATTCTCTCCACGTTTTTCTTTGTTGATATCATTTGGAGAGGGTTCATGTGGGCTATGCTTTTTAGGTGAAGGAATAAAGCCTAAGCACTTACTTCCATATAGCAATTGGATTGTTAACATCAAAACACTTCAAAAAAGCAAAAATCGTGTTTGCTGGGAAAACCCTAGCCTTAGAACAGCTGTGTGTACCTGTTCAACTAGTATTTTTTTTCTGAAACAGACTTCAGAGCTAATTGCTTCTTCTGCTGAGAAATATGGTATCTGTGTGATCTCTTTCACTTTTCAGCTTTGTTATGGGCTAAACTTAAAAAAAAATTCTATTTGTGAATTGTATATGTGTGCATGTGCATGTATTTGTGTAATTAGACATTTAAAAATGTTATAATATCAAAAATTTATAGAGTTGGAGTAAATTAACTTTCATTCATTGATTTACTATGGATAATATTTTTATTTTTATATTTTAGGTTTGATAATTAGATTTTCTTCTGAAACCTAATCTATTAATTTATATTTTTATTTTCAAAACATGCACTATTTATTGTTTATTTTAGCTATTTTTTTCATTTCCACTCAATTTATAGCAAATTTATACAATGTGATTGCATTTCAGGCAAAATATCTGTTGAGTTAAACTTTGTGAAGTAGTGGTTTGTACAATGCATTAGACAGAATCATGACTTGTCTAAATTTTGCCCATAAGAAAGCTTATTTTGTGAAATATTAAAAGAACTGCTTTCTATTCTTGCAGATTTATCCTAGAAGTTATTAATTATCAGTTTATAGCAATTTGTAGTACTGATGTTAAGAATAACATTTGTCTTATGTTGGGCACACGAGTCATGGTCATTGTCTTTCTTACAGTTTATTTTTATCAGTAAGCAGCTAATTAATAAATATAGTGTGCTTAGTTTATAAACACACATAATAAAGCATTTAAAAGTGTTTCTATTTGCTGTCATAATATGGGAAAAGACTTTACCAGATTTTTGAAAATGTTTACAAATGCTGAAAGTACCCAAAGATGTACTAAGCTCTAACAATTGAAATTCCTTTGAAAGTATAGTCTGCTAAATTCCAATATGATATTTTTCATTTCATTTATATGTTATCAGGTGAGCTAAATATTAATTGCAATAAAAAATGCTTATTGATAAGTTTCAGGTAAAGTTTTTTTGTTTTTGGTATGATTCTAGAGTATGCGTATTGTTTTTAAATACTAACCCTGTAGATTCTGTATCTCTAGGTAACTATTTTCTAATTATTCAGTGTATTAATGGCTCCACTGCATCTGCCACAGTCTGTATTTATTCACAGATGGATTAAGAATGTTATTCTGCTCGGTCCTGTGTAATTGTTTTTAGAAGACAAGAGAGTACACTATTCCAGAGCATTAAACAGAAGCTATTTTCCTTTAATCATTTAATATAAGCACATGATGTCTTTCACCTTTGTGACCCACGGTGTTTGATTAGTTCTAAAATTGCGTCTGATATGTATGTTTTATCTTTAGTTTGTTTTTGTTTGCATAACATTATGCTCAACTTAATTTAGTTTACATCAGCAGCATTTCTAGATGTGGCTCTCTTTGGCTGCCTTTCAGTCTCAGGGGCTATATAAAAAATACATAAATTATTAAGTTTAGCATCATTGAAAGCATGTGTATCTGTGTAAAAATGTCATACATTCAGTGGCTACCATCTGTGGCTGTGGTAATACAAACCCATAAACGTGCACAATCCTGTGTATCAATTCAAGTAAACAAAACTCAGTTGGATACATAACCTGATATTGTGGTTTGGGTCGGCACTATTTTATTTTGTCAAACATCAAATGGGAAGAGTAATAGAATACACATATTGTTTTGGTTAGTTGGCACTTTCTTCCTCTAACAAACATGATCAGCTCTTTAGAGTAAAATTACTGATTCAGCATTGTAGATTGATAGTAGCTGGACAATTTTCACATCCCAACATTGGTCATCATTGGAAAATATGCTTTAGTTGTATACGTTTTATAATAAAATATTTGTACTGTTTTAATAATTTGTTTATTAATGTAACTGTACATAGGGTGACCTCTCTGGGCTTCCCTTGTGGCTCAGACAGTTAAGAATCCGCCTGCCAAACAGGAGATGCAGGTTCAATCCCTCGAAGGGGATGATCCCCTGGAAAAGAGAATGTCTACCCACTCCAGTATTCTTGCATGGAGAATCTCATGGACAGAGGAGCCTGGCAGGCTATGGTTCATAGGGTCACAAAGAGTAGGACACAACTGAGCGACTAACAGTTTCACTTTCAAGGTGTTCTCTCTAGTATCATTTGTTAGGAAAGGGAAGAAACAACAAAATAAAGAGAAAGATGTTACTGAATTTTAGTCTGGTGAGAATAAGATGATTGTTTCTCTATTAAATTAATTTAATTTAACATCTATTTTTATAATCATGAGTTAAATAGTTATTTCTGCATATAATCCCCAAATCCAGCATTCTAAGAACTGGTCAGACTATGTGCATAATCATATTTGCCTATGATTCTTTTTGACCTGTTTATATAATAATGATTTGGTAAATTTTTTCACACACAAAAAATAATTTTTTTCTCTATCAAGGTTATTAGAATGTGTATCTTATCATTGATAACTTAAGAAAGATCCTTTTAACTTTCTAACTTATTATAGCCAAGGTCGTATAAACCTTGCGGATTATCATAGGAAATTCTACTCAATTTTTTTTTTCACAAAAAAGCTGTAAGGTTTTGGAACATTCCAGATTTTATTCAACGGCAAATAGTATAACTACTCATAATGGTCCTACACTCGTTAACTAGGGCTTGAAAGGTACCTGTGCAAATCATAGGCCTTGAAGCATAGCTTCATTAATTTCGTATTATATCTACCTCTGTGAAGATTTTATGAAAGAGATGTTATTGTTATTTGAATATTAGAAATATAGACCTCAAGCTTTAGCAGCATAAATAAATTACCTGCTATTATCACAAATTGAGTAATGTGGAGCATCTTGGATTCAAGGCCAATTTGTTTAACCTGATATATACCTTTTTATTATCCCTCAGTTATCTATACTTCTTTAGCCGTCATGCTGTGACTTCTCTTTACTTGGAAGTCTTCAAAACTTAGGCCAAATTAGTATTTATTTTTACTCTGTCTAGGTACCACTTAGGTGATAGTGCACATGCCTATTAACAAGCCAGACTAATATATTCAGTCATCCATTCAGCAAATATTTATTCCATACCTACTATATGTTTATATACTCCTAGACTCTGGAAAGATAAAAATGAGTGAGAGAGTTATGGTCCTTGTTTTTACAAATCTTATAGCCTAGTGGAAATAATATTTGGAGATTACAGACAAACAAATGAGAAGATACTTGGTTTGAGACACTGAATTCAACAGACACTTCAATAGACAAGAAAGACTGATAAGGGGAGAAAAGTCAACATGATGAAGGAGAGCAAGATTTAGCCAGTGAAATAGAGGATGTAGTCAGTTAGAATGAGAGTGTTCTAACTCCCAGAAACCAATGTGTGAGAACTCTTTTGTTGTGGTGGTGCCCAGAAATGTCCTTTGCCAAGAGGTGCCTAAGCAAATACCCATTTATCTGTCAAGGACTAATAAAATGTTCTCTCTTACTAAGTCTTTTATAACTCTGAGAAGCAATTAGTTTCCTATGTATAGATTTTTCTTTATTTATACATGAAGGAAATAACTGTCTTTGATGAACTTTTTTAGCATAATGATTGCCACAAAGTTGTCATTAAATTATTATTGTTATCATTTTCTATTGCTAACCTGTGGTCTAACCATTTTCAACAATCAGCAATAGCATTCATGAAATTGTGTGGTTTCATAATAATCATGAGTTAGCTAATTATTTTCCCACTTAAGGATTTGTCCATGAAAAAGGAAGTGATTCCTGGGTATGACTGAGTGCCCAAAAAGTGCCATCTGGGTAGAAGTCCTAAAAGGAACACGAATTATTCACTTAAGATAAAAATGCATTCAAAGATTCCTCTTTGATTGACTTTTCTGCATGAAAAGTAGAGACTCTGTGGGGAGAAAAAAAAAATCCTTTAATTGGATAAAACAAAGAGGTCTCTAGATTTGGTCTCTAGACTTTTCTGACTGCACACTTCTTTTTAAATTCAAATATAAGGTATTAATATATTTTTAATTTTGATTGGAGTGTGAGTTCAGTTCAGTGGCTCAGTCGTGTCTGACTCTTTGCAACCCCATGGACTGCAGCTCGCCAGGCCTCCCTGTCCATCACCAACTCCCAGAGCTTCCTCAAACTCATGTCCATTGAGTCAGTGATGCTATCCAACCATCTCATCCTCTGTCATCCCCTTCTCCTCCTGCCTTCAAATTTCTCAGCATCAGGGCCTTTCAAATGAGTCAGTTTTTCACATCATGTGGCCAAAGTATTGGAGTTTCAGCTTCAACATCAGTCCTTCCAATGAATATTCAGGACTGATCTCCTTCAGGATGGACTGGTTGGATCTCCTTGCAGTCCAAGGGACTCTCAAGAGTCTTCTCCAACATCACAGTTCAAAAGCATCAATTTTTCGGTGCTCAGCCTTCCTCATAGTCCAACTCTCACATCCATACATGATTACTGGAAAAACCATAGCTTTGACTAGATGGACCTTTGTTGGTAAAGTAATGTCTCTGCTTTTTAATATGCTGTCTAGGTTGGTCATAACTTTCCTTCCAAGGAGTAAGCATCTTTTAATTTCATGGCTGCAGTCGCCATCTGCAGTGATTTTGGAGCCCCCCAAAATAAGTCTGCCAGTGTTTCCACTGTTTCCCCATCTATTTGCCATAACGTGATGGGACTGGATGCCATGATCTTAGTTTTCTGAATGTTGAGCTTTAAGCCAACTTTTTCACTCTCCTCTTTCACTCTCATCAAGAGGCTCTTTAGTTCTTCTTTGTTTTCTGCCATAAAGGTGATGTCATCTGCATATCTGAGGTTATTGACATTTCTCCCAGCAATATTGATTCCAGCTTGTGCTTCCTCCAGCCCAGTGCTTCTCATGATGTACTCTGCATATAAATTAAATAAGCAGGGTGACAATATATAGCCTTGACATACTCCTTTCCCAATCTGGAACCAATTCATTGTTCCATGTCCAGTTCTAGCTGTTGCTCCTTGACCTGAATACAGGTTAAATAGGTTAAATAAGCAGCATGACAATATAGAGCCTTGACATACTCCTTTTCCTATTTGGAAACAGTCTGTTGTTCCATGTCCAGTTCTAACTGTTGCTTCCTGACCTGCTTACAGATTCTTCAAGAGGCAGGTCAGGTGGTCTGGTATTCCCATCTCTTTCAGAATTTTCCAGTTTGTTGTGATCCACACACTCAAAGACTTTGGCATAGTCAATAAAGTAGGAATAGATGTTTTTCTGGAACTCTCTTGCTTTTTCAGTGATCCAATGGATGTTGGAAATTTGATCTCTGGTTCTTCTGCCTTTTCTAAAACCAGCTTGAACATCTGGAAGTTCATGGTTCACATATTGTTGAAGCCTGGCCTGGAGAATTTTGAGCATTACTTTGCTAGTGTGTGAGATGAGTGCACTTGTGTAGTTTGAGCATTTGTCATTGCCTTTCTTTGGGGTTAGAATGAAAACTGACCTTTTCCAGTCCTGTGGCCACTGCTGCATTTTTCAAATTTGCTGGCATATTGAGCGCAGCATTTTCACAGCATTATCTTTCAGGATTTGAAATAGCTCAACTGGAATTCCATCACCTCCACTAGGCTGAAGTATAGTTGATTTAAAATGTTGTGTTAGTTTCTGTTGTACAGCAAAGTGAATCAGTTATGCATATATGTATATCCACTCTTTCTTAGGTTTTTTCCACATATAAGTAATTTCAGAGTATTAAGTCTAATTCCCTGTGCAATACAGTAGGTCTTTATTAGTTTTGTATTTTATATGTAGTAAGTGGTATATGTCAATCCCAGTCTCCAAATTTATGCTTCTCTTTTCCCCCCAGCAACCCCAAGTTTGTTGTCTACATCTGTGACTCTACTTCTATTTTGTAAATAAGTTCATTTGTACCATTTTTTAAGATTCCACATATAAGCAATATCATATGATACTTGTCTTTACTGTCTTTATTAACTAAATATGATAATCTCTATAAATGCATACATCTTGCTGCAAATTATTTCATTCTTTTTTTTTAAGGCTAAGTAATATGCCACTGTATATTTGTACCACATCTTTATCCATTCATCCATTGATGGACATTTTGGTTGCTTCCATGTCTTGGCTGTTGTAAACAGTGCTGCAATGAACATTGGGTGCATGTGTCTTTTTGAATTATCATTTTCTTCAGATATATGCCCAGGAGTGGAATTGATGGATCATATGGTATTTCTAGTTTAAGTTTTTTGGTGAACCTCTAGACTGTTCTCCATAGTAGTTGGATCACTTTCACCCCCACTGAGTGTGGGAACGCTCCCTTTTCTCCACATCCTCTCCAGCATTTATTGTTTGTAGAATTTTTGAGGATGTGACTGTACACTTCTGAGTAAGAACTCTCTGAAATATCCCAGCACATACGTATTTACAAATGATATATATTTACTACTGTACTAATATATTATGTATATTATGAAGCATTCATAAAATAGGAATTAAGAATAAAATAATTCTTAAATACAAATATTTTAATGTGCTTTTCCATTG
Source organism: Cervus canadensis (assembly GCF_019320065.1). Lineage (NCBI taxonomy): Eukaryota > Metazoa > Chordata > Mammalia > Artiodactyla > Cervidae > Cervus > Cervus canadensis. The sequence goes on along the minus strand of NC_057388.1, from coordinate 33,085,707 downwards.
GAAGTACACCATTAACTATCTTTGATTTGACTTTATATTTTACATAGTCTTGAAAATTTTGGATACTTGTTTCTTGTTTCCTTGGCATATCTGATAAGATCATCATTGATTTTACTTTATGATGTACAGTTCAAAGGGGTTGCACTTGGAGAAGATATGTCAGCTCTGCTACATTTTTTGTATTTCATTTATGTTTTTATTAGTAATAATGATCAATATGAGCTTTAGGGAAACAATTTAACTGTCTGTTTACTTTAGATATACATGAAAGTCTGTATTCTTGTCATGAGCAAGTAGAGTTTAAAGATGAATTTCCTAGAATTTTATTTACCATTTGCAGTTAAGGGCTATATTATTACTTTTAAAGATTTCTTTCCCTCAGGGGACTTGTTTAAAATATGGAAATTCCCATGTGCCCACTACCATATATTTGATCCAGTAGGTCCTGGGTGCACCCCATGATATGCATTTTAAAATATCTCAGAAAGTGATTCTGAAATACACTTAAAATTGAGAAGTACAACATATGGATTCTAGGTTTTTTAATGCACTTGTTTTGGAAATTCTCCTCTGTGCTCCTTAATCAGGATTAATTGTAGAACTGCAAATAGAATAAAGTCTGCATTCACTTGTTAAGGGGTAGCAAACAAGATGTATACAACTTAGAAGACCACATCCTCTGTAAATCCAGGCTTCCATGGTGCAGAACCCTAGGAAAAAGAGGTTGTAGTGGCAGAGGAAAAGAAGGTAGCTGTTTACTAGAGCCCAGAGAGGAAAAGAAAAGGAGCCTTTTGAGGAACAAAGAAGTTTCTACTACTGAATAGCAGAATGGGTTGTATTGGCTTATTGGCCAGTGACATCAATGAATTAGAGTTCAGAATGGACACTGGTTATTTTATTCATGTTTGTGTTTCAAGTACTTTATCCATACCATACCACACATTGGTCCATGAATACAGGATGAAGGATATTTTTATTTGCTCAGCCATATATTACCACTTCTATAGTTATTCTTAATTATATAATAATTATATGTAAGTTAGTTTATTTCATAGATCTGGTAAAAGTAATTAGATAATTAAATTAAAATATCTATTTTAAAATAAGATTTCTGATAGAAGGATACATAATAATACATGTATCCACATATAGGTACACACTCACAGAGTAGCTATTCCAGATTATAGAAGTCTTTCAAGGATATGAGTAGGATCAAAATGTATTCTTATCATTGGAGAGATAGTAATACTGCTGGAAGATTTGCTTAATTCCATAATTAGGCATGCAAAATATTTCATACTTAAATTGAGCAGCCATCTCGAAGGAAATTTGTAAAAGAAAAATGATTATTGTAAAATACTTTGAATTATAAATTATTAACACAGAAATAAAGAACACACTTTAAGGTCCCCCACAACTGGCTCATAAAATTTTTCATCAATATTATCCCAATTTTGTCAATAGGTAATTTCAAATCATCAAGGTTTAGATGTGTTATCTACTATGACGATAGGAAATTATCAGTAACCTCCCCCTCAAATATATTTGTTTGCTTCCAATTTTAATAATAAAAGCAGTACTTTTATTTTTTATTTACTTGTTGTCATCTTTTTCTTTCAGGTGCTATATTCTTGTTAATGTAATAACAACTTAGTAATACATCCTAGATGTTCTGAGTCAGATCTGGACACCATGTGTTGTGGCCCTGTACTTAAACAATTCACCCTTTTAGTGGTACTTTGGTTTCTTGACTGTATCAACAAGTCAGCCTAGAAACCTTTCCATAAAAATTACATGTGGGTGGCAGATTCAGGGTCATGTTTTTTTCTCTCCAGTCAAAGTTCTATTCATAAGTTTACTTTCAACTTATCTTGTTATTTCTGGCCACACTTCTCCTAAAGAGAAACAAAAATTGTTTATTGGCCGTTAGTCTTGATCCATGCTTGTTGAATGGCTCAAGTCAGTCATACAGTTATTGGAAGAAAAAAAAATGGCTTCTGATCCAAAAAGCCCAAGAATGTATCTCAATTCTGAACACTGGTTACTCTGTAACTTTAAGCAACTGATTTAACCTCTCTGGATTTTCACTTTCTTGTGTGTAAAATATAGATAACAATAATACCTGCCTTATCCACATTGTCTTATTCTTAGAAGGAATTTAAAAGATAGTAAATATGGGCTTTGTAACACTTAAAGGAAACTACAAATTTAAAATTAATGTTTTACTTTTGCCTGATAAAGAGACAATGCTGTTTGAAAGACAACTATTGAGATGATGTTGACACAGAATGAAAGGAGCTCTCTCCTTCTTTGATCCAAGTACTGATCACTTAAACTCATGGTGCAATCAGTTGGTTCAGGTCACAGGGGCCAAGACCTTATTATTAAGAATCATGTTGCACAAACTGTAGGACAAAGATTTCAACAGAAAACTGGGTCAGACCAGTGAATAAGTCAGAGAAGCAAACTACACTTCTTTTTTAATAAGGGTCAGGGTCAGATAGGAAAGTGATGGGAGAGTCCAGAGGGCTTTGGCCTCAAATCTTTTCAAGCAGACCTGCACTCCAAAATCAAGGCTGTAGCAGAGAAATAGTCAAAACTAGCATGGATCTCATTTAACCATCATCTAGAAGAAATGATGAGTCCTTGTTTAAACTGTCCACTGATTAACCAGGCAGTTTTATTTTGGCCAGAAGTAGACCCATGTTTAGCCAGAAGTAGACCATGTTTGGCCAGAATTAGACGCTTAGGGCAGAAAGCGAAGCAGGACTAAAGAGCCTTTTGATGAAAGTGAAAGAGGAGAGCGTAAAAATTGGCTTTAAACTCAACATTCAGAAAACTAAGATCATGGCATCTGGTCCCATCACTTCATGACAAATAGATGGGGAAACAGTGGAAGCAGTGACAGACTTTATGTTTTTGGCTCCAAAATCACTGCAGATGGTGACTGCAGCCATGAAATTAAAAGATGCTTACTCCTTGGAAGGAAAGTTATGACCAACCTAGACAGCATATTAAAAAGCAGAGACATTACTTTACCAACAAAGGTCCATCTAGTCAAGGTTATGGTTTTTCCAGTAGTGATGTATGGATGTGAGAGTTGGACTATGAGGAAGGCTGAGCGCCAAAGGATTGATGCTTTTGAACTGTGATGTTGGAGAAGACTCTTGAGAGTCCCTTGGACTGCAAGGAGATCCAACCAGTCCATCCTGAAGGAGATCAGTCCTGAAAATTCATTGGAAAGACTGATGCTGAAGCTGAAACTCCAATACTTTGGCCACATGATGTGAAAAACTGACTCATTTGAAAGGCCCTGATGCTGGGAAGGCGGGAGGAGAAGGGGATGACAGAGGATGAGATGGTTGGATGGCATCACTGATTCAATGGACATGAGTTTGAGGAAACTCTGGGAATTGGTGATGGGCAGGGAGGCCTGTTGAGCTGCAATCCATGGGGTTGCAAAGAGTCAGACATGACTGAGCGACTAAACTGAACTGACCTGAGACCCATGTTAGGAAGAGAAGGAAATATGAGTAGAAAGCAATTCAATAAAGAGTATGATTAATATGCAAATTAAATGCTAAAGGAGATAAAATAGAAATGTAGGTAACACTCTATTACTTCAAGTAGAAACTGCATCAATTTAGTGGTTAAGACTCTTAACATACCTTCACATTACAACTGGTAAAAACAAGCCTTGAGAGGATAGATCATATTCTGAAGTCCACATATTGACCAGGATTTGAAAACTTCTGTCTGGTGTCAGAACTTGTATTCTTGAATTCTATATCATACTCGCCAAGGTGGTTGACAAGATGTTCTCATTTGGTAATCACCAATGAAAATTTGTGATGTTTGGTGTTCTCAAAATATAAGTATAAAACAGATAGCTAATTATGTAACAACTCAATTCCTCATGTATCACTCACATGAAACTTAGACACAAAATATACAGATAAATAAGATACCTCATGTAAAATGTCAAATAATATTATAGGTATCTTAGGAAAAAAGCAGGAGGGAAAATCTACATTAAAATAAATTTATCAATCAATGTTATGGATAACACCCAAAAATAAAGAAATAATAGCACTGACTTAAATGTCAAATTCCCTTTTTACAAAAAAAATACATTCTATAATTATACATTTCAACTTGAATGTTTTATAATACCACTCAAATTCATCACATGTAGGTTAATAGCCATAAAGCAAGGCTTTCCTGAAGGCATGAAACAGAGGCAAACAAATATAATCATAGCAGATAATAAAATTGCTAAGGTTGTGGTGAGATTTAGAAATCTCCAGCCAAATTTAGCTGTCCATTCTCAACATGTGTGCATTACTAATCCAATTATCCTAACATGTATTCTCATTTATAGAACACACACCCCTAAAACTAAAAAAAAAAAAAAAAATCTGAAAGTCTCTATCTCTCAAATTTATTTTGCTACCACTTTCACCCACAAGAAGCTAAACATTTTCTTTTGTTTATCCTTTTGACAGTGAGTTGACATTTGCTTTAAACAAAGCTCTTTTCTAAGTAGCTAGAGATAAAATTGGAATTTTGTATTTAAATTTCAAATTACTTTAATGGAGAAAAATTACCTCAGATGGGTGTTTGGAGACAGGTATAAATTAACCATTCCAATGCAACATCTCTATTAGTAAACAGTACCCTTTTCATACACACACACACATACACACACACACACACACACACACACACACACACACACACACACACATACAACACATGAGTGCATACATGCCAACTAAAGCCTAAAAGTTAAATTGACCTGTCATTTCCCCTTTTTCCCCCCTCTTTTCCACTGACTTTTTTCTTAAAGATAAATTCAGTTGATTTACTTTTCTGTATACGGAGGATTAGAGCTATTTTAAAGACAGAGGCAGAATTACCTGATGCTTTCAAGGGTTTATCTTCCCCACCTTGACTACTCATGACCTAAGTAGCCCTTCTCTCTGCCTCACGGAAAGGAAAGCTTTGCCCCACGCTTTGGTCTCCAGAGGAGCTCCTGAACTGGGAGGACATCATCAGTGAGGAGTGTGACCCTAGCTTAGGGGCTGGGAGCTAACTATAAATTTGCACTTCTGCTGCCTCTGCCATGCCGTTCAGGGAACATTTCCTAATACTGCAAGGATAAGTGAGAAAGGGGCTGGTGCAAATGTCATTGTCTTTTAAAAGTTATTTATTGGTTGACAGATTTTGGCCTAACTTCTTGATAGCACTTGAGAGGGAAAGCTATGCCCTTTACTTCAGAAGCACACTAATGGCCTGGCTTTTCATTTCCATAAAAATCACACAGACTGGGACTGTTTATAAATTGCTGAATATTAGAACTTAAAACTTAGAGATAATTTTACCTTTATTTTTACTTTATAGGTGAAGGAACTGAAGTCCAGAAATTTAAATATTAATAACTTGTCTGAATACCTGCAGCCATCTAGATGTAGAGGAAACCCTGGAATCCTGGTAGGTGACTGGTGCTGTGTTCTTTACTCTATAGCACAATTCTTCTTCTCAGAGAAGGTCACTTTGTAACTTAAAGTACATTGCTTCATGTGTTAGTGGAAATATGAAATGGGAATGTTATAGCTGAAAGTAATTATACAGTTCACCTAGCAGAATTTCTTATTTTGCGGTTAGGAAAACTGAGGCCCAGAAGGTATGCATAATGCAATAGCAAACTTGCCTAAACTGATGCATATAGGAGAATATGCACATTTTATCTAATTGAGTATTAGCTATATCATTGTTTAGTAGATCATTTTGTTCACACATGAGCAAAAACTCAATCATACCTGTGTTTATCCCTTCTCCTCTCTTTTCCAGTACTCTTCCCTGCCCCAAAGTATTGTTTGAATTATAGAGAATTGTACTTGTTAGCATAATGATGATATCTTAGTTAACCCTCAAACTTCTGTGTTCTAACACAATTAATTATAGTTCATATATTAGTCAGCTAGATACAGTTGTTTTCAGTTTGGGTCCAGATCCCCTGGAGTAAGAAATGGCAACCCACTCCAGTATTCTTGCCTGGAAAAATTCTATGAACAGAGGAACCTGGTGGGCTACAGTGTTTGCGGTCGCAAAAGAGTCAGATACAGTGGAGCAACTAAGCACGTGGATATTTAGGGAAATCGAACTGCTTCTATCTTGTGGTTCTTTCATCCCCTAAAACCTGGAGTTCTGTTCATCCAGCTGGTAGAAAAGAAAAGGAAAGTGAAGGTAGCATGCCCTTTTTTTGGTTTTTTTTGTTTTGTTTGTTTTGTTTAAATTTTATTTATTTACTTCTGGCTGTGCTGAGAGCTTGTTGCTGCACACGGGCTTTCTTTAGTTTCTGCGAGAAGTGCCTCCTCTCTAGTTGCAGTGCATGGTCTTCTCATTTCGGTGGCTTTTCTTGTTGCAGAGCATGGGCTCTAGAGTATGGCCTCAATCATTGTGGTATATGGTGGGCTTAGTTGCCCCAAGACATGTGGAATCTTAAAAGACCAGGGATTGAACCCATGTCCCCTGCATTGGCAGGCAGATTCTTAAGCACTGAATGACCAGGGAAGTCCGACATGCCCTTTTAAAATGCTTTGTCCCTTAATAAGCACACATCGATTCTTTTGTGTTTCATTAGGACCAACTATCATACAGCCCTTTCTAGGTGCAAGGAGGACTGGACTGAAATATTCAGTGATAATTCTGCATAGTTAATGGAAAGACATAGTTTTCTGTAGACAACTATCCACCTCTAGTGAAAGACTACATGAGTAATGTGCTTTGATATTTCTATTTATTGAGTCTTAGCTCTGCCTACTAATGGTACTTTGTCTCTTCAGTAGTGTCCAACTGTTTTCAACCCTATAGACTGTAGCCCACCAGGCTTCTCTGTCCATGGGGATTCTCCAGGCAAGAATACTGGAGTGGGTTGCCATGCCCTCCTCCAGGGGATCTTCCTCACCCAGGGATGGAACCTGAGTCTCTTATGTCTCCTGCATTGACAGGTTGGTTCTTTACCTACTAATGGATCATTCCAAATATTGACTCCTAATGGGTGATAGTAGACTTTGGGCTCATATTCAGGCATTGGACCTAATGATATAAATTTTCTAAAACTGTTCTTGCTATGATTTTTGTTTCAGTATAACAGGAACACGAATGAAATGAAATTCATTATTTTATGTTGAAATATATCAATCTCTGTCTATAAATAGCAAGTCATATAATGGATCTCATATTATACCATGGACAACTGTTATGTTTTACTAGTTTTTCTACAGAATCAATCATGTTTTACTAAATACACAAGTTCACATTTTCAACTATGGCATAATAAGATCTTCTAACTAATAATATAGAACATGTGTTTTTATGTTTTGAAAACCTTTATGCAGGGTGTCTATTTTTTAAACATCATAGAAATAATGGAATTGGGCTATTTTGGTTATCATCACTTTCATACACAGTCCTGCACCAGGGGAAGGTTGGTTGTCATCAGTAGCGGAAGCAGTAATACCTCCATTTGTGTCTTAATCTACACAAGTCAAACTGCTGTAGGTATTAGAGAAGGGAAGTTAAAAAAGCCTCTTGAATCCTCTGCAGCTGGGGTTAGACTGGGTGCAAAAATCTTGTAGTGTCAAAGATAGTGGGGCAATCTCATTCTAACATTGCTGCAGGGATGAGGGTAACACTTCACAAGTAGACCTTTTGGTTCTGTGTTAGAGAAGTGCACAGCATCCTAGCAGAAAATTTTGTGATTGTAGTCCATGATATGGAAAAGTAGTAGTTCAGGAGAATCTTTATTTCAGTAAAAATGCAAAGAAATATAGTACACATTAGGGAAAATGACTTTAAATCTCAGCTGATGTTTATTGACTGTTTTACAAATTTAGAGCAGAAAAAGAATGTAAACAGTACCAGTATTGCCCTCATCTGTTTAGGCAGTTTAGTAATCTGAATCAACACGAAGATCTTAGGGTTGCTTCTTATGAAGTCACACTTCTTGGTCTGTAAGCTCCTGCAGCATTCTTAATTCCTCTTGACAATGTGTTACCATTTATAACACAAACACCTACACCAATTTATAGAAATTAAATAGGACAGTAGCTACTGTCCTGTTTTGAAATTCTCTCTGCTTACAAGCAACATTAAAATAAAAGACTATTTTCCTGTAATTTATAGTCACCTTCCTACTCAGTAATCATTACATTAATATTTCAAATTAATCTGCTTGATCACACAAAGTAAATTTAGAAATTTAGAAATAGTCCAATTCATTGTGTTTCAAACTGAACTAGCTAGATAGAATAGCATTTTTCTAATAATCAGAATTTTTATGCTAGAAATCAGGATATAGAATCAGGACATTATTTCCTTGGTTTTCTTGGTAGTGCAAGGCTAAAGAAAGATTCTGATTTTCTAAATCATCTACTGTGTACCTACAGTTCAAGCTAATATACTTCACAGTTTCTCGGGCAGAGGATTTTCATATGTGCTCAGAGATAAAGTTTCTCTCCTTATTAATTGGATTTTCTTATTTTTAAAGGTCAAATTCAAAAGATTTACCTTGTGCTAAGTTTAATTTTAATGTTTTCCAAGGCTTAAATCACTCAGTGTATAACTTGAGGTGTTCCAGGATGTTTTTTCAGGTGCCTTTTTGGATAATTATAAATAAGAAGAGATGGGACATATGTACGCAGCTAGAAAGTATAATAATATATTGCTATACTATATTTCAAGGAAAGAAATGAAATTTTCTCTTTGAGCTTGCAACAAGATAGAGTTAATAAATATTTGTTGAAAGAATGGAAAAAAGGAAAAAAATAATTTTGGGAAAAGCAACAAAAAGTAAAAAAATAAAACCAATTGAAACTCCAGTACAGAATGGTATTTTAATCTATACCCAATCAGACCTTTCTCTATGTGCAAATATACTCACATTAATTTGTTTTTAATGTAAAATATGTTCATATATACTGCTATATAGTAGATTTTCACTCAAAAACAATAAAACAATTATTTCCTAATCAATATCTACTTCAAATTGTTTTTAAAACTATGTAATATCCCATTTTATGACTGTAAAGTTACTGTTCATTCAATCCTATATTGTGGGACATCCATTTTTAAATTCATATATAGCATAGTTATCTTTATTAGTATAATTTCAAATTATATATGTTCTGATTTTCTTAGGAAAGTTTCCTTAAGATAAATTCTTGAAATTGATGATTCAAAAGACATCTTGTAGCTTGTAAAGACTTTTTTCAGTTATTTCTTAATTTAGGAAGAACATTATGATGTGACCTTTCTGTTACAGTTTTTCAGATGTGGAAATACCATGTTCAAGTAGCCAAAAAAGAGGAGAGAGGTCACTAAGATATGAAATTAGCTCCCCATCATGTTACTCTATCAATAAAACCTACTTTAATAATGGGGACACTATAGCTTCCCACTCTGTTAATTTCTGATTTGTTTGGATATTTACTAGTCATTAAAAAACAAAACAGTAGCATTAAAATGGTTTCCTAATTAGCTAATCGTAGATTTTCATGCAAGTATCCTAACAACTGCTTCATTGTAAAGGAAATGTAATGATTTTAAACATTCTACATATAATATTAACCATTGTATATAATGATATTAAACATCATGTGTTTAAAGATATTAAAAATTATATATGTATAGTAAATGTCATATATAATAATATTGAACATCATATATATATATATATATATATATATAATGAGTTAGAATTTAAGGTTGTTGAGGATTTCCTAGTTTTAAATTACTTAAGAGTCCTCTACCTTTCACCCTGCAATTCAAATACATATTGACTGGAATAAAGCCAGCAAAACTGGTATTTCCTGAATGACAAGATGCCTATCCTCTTTGTGGCAATATTTTAAGCCCATGCTTCATTTTGATAAATACAAAATCTTACTTCCTTTCCTCTCCACCACAAGATCCTATCCTTATCCACAAAGATTTTTGTCAGGATTCATTTTGAATAGTTCACATCATGAAGACAATACATTAGTTTCCTATTCCAAATACAAAATTACATATTGGCTATGCATTTCAAACCACAGGATCTGTAGCATTTCCTTTTCAAGAATCACTGCTCTTGATTTTCCAGTGGAAAAAGAACAAGTTGTTATGATTTGTGACTCTTCCTCTTCTCTTTTCTCTTTCATTTCCCCTTTCTCTTTCTCTTTCTGAAGGATGCATTCCTATAGCCTTGGGGAAGGGGTGGAGGTAGTACAGGGAATAAGGTGTGAGCTTGCCTGGAGGTTCAGCCTGGTGAGGGATGTTGAGAACCAAAACAGAATGGGGCAGCCAACCTGTGAAGGGGTGGGGTGGCCTGGTGTGCGACATCACTCTGGAGGGATGGCTTGCTGTGGGGTTTCAGAAACTGAGTAGGCTGAGATGTTTACACATGGGGTGAATTACTCTGGGATATTAAAAACTGAGTGGGGAGAAGACGGTGTTTATCTTAGTGCTAGAGTTGATAAACAAGGTTTGCACGTAGTGGCTGGGTAGCTGTGGCAATGAGACATTGGTTCGTATGCAGAATGAGTTAAATATGTTAGTAAATTAAGAATAATGAGACCTCAGCTTCCCACTATCAGAAAAGGAAGTTAAAAATACAGAGAGGGAGAATACAAGAATAAACCCTGTGGTGTGATTGTAAGTGGAGTGTGAACTCATGGACCTCAATAACTATGGATTTAGAAATGATTTCAAATGTAAATATATGTGTATATAAAATATGGTTATAAAGAAACATAGTATGTAAATATTAATACAGTTAATATGTGGACACAAGTATTTATCTATATACATATATTCTCATGCAGAGGACCTTGGCACAGTAAGCTTGCCAACATTTTCTTATTATTGGAAATTGAAGTCAGGTAAAGACTGTTTTAGATTTCTCATTTCCTTGTTTATTTGGGTAATTCTCATGACCCCTTTTCATTTTACTCCCAGTGTGTGATTTTTATTTGGGGGGATGTATAAGAGTAGGGATATATGAAATTTACTTCTGAAACGTTGTATTGTGAGTAATTGTATTGTGAGTAATGGTTTGTTCTATTTGGATGCTGGAAAATAACTTGTTTATCAATAGACATTCAATGAAACAGTAACCAGTTGACTACAACAATACAGTTGACTGTATATGTATTCAATGATTTTTCCTTTATATTATGGCTTTATTTTCACTTGTTATTTTTTGCATTTAGAAAAATCTCTCATTTTGTAGTTTTTATAAATGCTTTTGAATATGAAGATTTTTATTAAAAGACCAATGTTTTATATGAAAGAAAGTGAAACATATATAGTGAGTTATATTTTCTGAAACATGGATGTGTTTTTCTACCATTTATGTTATCTTTATGTGTGTGTGTATGTATACACCGGGCTTCCCACATGTATGTTGTTGTTGTTCAGTCACCAAGTCGTATCCAACTCTTTGCAACCCCATGTGTATACACACACATATATGTTATGTCTCTTGCTATATATATATATATATACATATGTCCTTTATATATTTTTTTACTGAACTGACTATTAAGTCATATCTAGCCACACTGAAAGTTTAAAGGTTTTTCTGGATAACCATCAACAAGTTTGATGTAGGTAATTATTCAATCTAATTGACAGAAAAATTATGACAAGTTCAATTGTGTTCATTTGCTTGGACTGCCATAGCAAAATATCACAGACTGAGTGGCTTAAACAACAGAAAGATATTTCCTCGTGGTTCTGGAGGTAGAAGTCTGAGATCGAGGTGTCAGCTGGTTGGTTTCTGGTGAAGTCAGTTTTCTGGCTTGTACACAGCCACCTTCTCACTATGCCCTTATGTTCCCTTTCCTTCCTGTGTGCATGAGGAGAGAAAGCAAGTGAGCTCTCTGGTGTCTCTTTCTATAAGGATGCTGATCCTAATGAAACAGGGCCACACCCTTATAAACTTATTTGATCTTAATTACTTCCTTAGCGACCCCATCTCAAATATAGCCATACTGTTGCTTGGATCTTTGATGTATGAAGTTTGGTGGGGGACACAAACATTCACTTCATAACATCAATATTAATAGGAATTAATTTCTTCTTTAGTTGTGTTTATTTTTTAAAAATCTGTCAATTGCATAAATTTGTAGACATTGGATTGAGGAAATCTGATTTGCAGACATGTTTAACAAAATTTATTTTTTGCAATCAGTATTTACTAACAATTTTATTTCTAAAATTTAACTTACTGATATACTCCAATAAATTGCAATGATATATATATTTGTTCAAAACTTTTCATCATTAAAATAATAAGAAAACATTATAAACAAATGAAAACTCCATGTCTATGTGGCCAATTATGTAAATGTTAATGTATTAGTATAGTGGAAAAACATAACTGTTTAAAAGAACATGAGAGATCTATATTACTGATATGAGCATATGGTTAATCTATATTTTTATTGCAAAAGACATGGTTTAAGAGATTTATTTGTATAAATCTAAATGGCAACCCACTCCAATACTCTTGCCTGGAAAATCCCATGGATGGAGGAGCGTGATAGGCTACAGTCCACAGGGTCGCAAAGAGTCGGACTGAGTGACTTCACTTTCACTTCACTTTCAAGTATTTGTGTATACATAGTGGCAGTACTACGTATATGCAAGGAAATGTGTGTAAATATAATATATATCTTAGAAGGAGACTAGAAAAAAAGAGTTCAGTGGGAGATATTTTATGTTTTAGGTTATACTTTTCTTTAATTTTTAAATTATGTTTACTATGAGTATATATTATCTTTTGAAAATTTTTTCAAAAGATTTTCTATAACTGGTTAGGATCATTAAGTAGAAGGAGGTGGGAGTCATGGGTCCCACAAAGCTTACTTTGTTTAGCAGCTTATTTAGATCTAACACAGAGACCTAGTATTAAGCACATGTTTAATAACTACAGTTTTTTCAGGAGTTTATGTCGACTTTTTCTGACAGATATAGCTGTGAAGTTATCTTAAGCATTGTGAACTAAAAAACTGTAAAAACAAGAGTGCTATTGAAGACAAAGAGAAACAGCAGCAATTAGTACATTTATGCTATGTCAACATTTATTTTGCTGCCAGGTATATCTTGAATTTTACTACAGCATGTTGCATTGGCTTGTTTTAAATTTTTGATGTTAATGTTTTTTGCTAAACAAGCAAAAACTGGATTTTATGATTTGATGTTGAGCATATAATTTCCTAAGATATTAACTATATTGCCTGGAAAGTTTCACTTGCTATATCCTATAAATATAATAGACATATAAGCCCATACAAATAAGACTATAAAACTTCCATATTATACTAATTTTGATTTAAAAGCAGGAGAAATGTTTCTTAAATTACATTTATGGATTCTCTTTCACCAATTTATCATGAAATTGTCAGAATCCTTCTTTAGCCCCTCCCTATCAAATTCTCATATTTTTCTACAAGTGCATTATTAATACTTTTGTCTACAGTGTTAAGTCTGTTTAAAATTCCATGGCTTTCATATGCTTTATTCATTCTCTCTGCTGTAAATATTCTTTTCCAACTTGGATTTATATGACAGCCTATTAAACATAAAGTTTTTTCTTTTCTTCATTTTAGAGGTGGGATCAAGAGTTCAGTTTCAAGAAAAAAAAAAACCAAAACCTAAGATACAGGCTTTCCATCTTGTTTTTTTTTTTTTTTTGGTTTGGCAAATTAAAATGGCAACTTCATGTTGCACATGAAAATAATAATCACTTGGGGTTTTTCAGCTTCAATCCAGAGATAATTCAGTATCCTTATTTTTTAGTTTACTTTCTTATTAAATACACACTTAGTGTATACTCAGTGACCTCTTTCTTTTCTTAAATACAGAATTAAACTATAAATGATAGTAAATATTCTTTCAATTTCTGTGGTTGTGGAAGATCCCCAGATAGCATATTTGCAGATTTTGTGGTAGTTGTGGTAGCAGGAAAAGGATTCTGAACTCATAGTTTTCTTTGATGAAATGGTTATATGAAGGAAAAGGCAGTTTTCCAGTTTCAACATTGAAAGCTTAAGATACTGATTTTATTTCTGTTCATATCCAAGAAAAGTCTTTGTATTATAAGCTAAAGATTTTCATCAAATTGATTGTATTGTTTAAAGTGAAGGTTAAACATAGTCTCCTTTGTGGTGTAGAAAGACTATAGAGGGCAAGGGCAGATGTTTTCAAAGTACATGCCATGGAGCCTTTTATTGAGTTTATACTGTGGAAATTTATGATACTGTAAAAATTTATCTAGACATCAGTGGATAACTGATGGTAAATGAAAGAACTCTGTGGTTCCTTATAAGGCATGTGCACTAAGCACAATGACCTTTGTGCTCTTTCAAATAAAAATAAGATATAATCATAAAAATAATAATTGAGATACTTTTCTACAGCTTATTTTTTTGAAAAATGATATTGAGTTAATTATCTCTTTATCCTTTGTATTTCATTTTTTTTTTAATTGCAAAGCACTTATCCTCTTCGAAAATATTTTTAAAATGTAAATGTTCTGTCTTATAAAGTATAGGAACTAGGGCTGAAAATGTTTGAACACAATCAAAATATCTGCATCATTATTCTTTGAAACATTGTCAATTTATGTGACATTTAATTTGAAACATATGTAATATATGTAATGAATATATGTAATTTAAAGTCTACAGATTAAAGCTTTGTATTCCTTTAGTAGAAAGCATATATGTTGAATTTCAAAAATTAGAGTTCTCTTTATCACTTTGTTGTGAAGAAATTTTTAAAGTAAGACCTCATTACATATAAGTGCAATTTCAGGTTCCTGTACAATAATACAAAATTCTTTTGTTTGTTTGTGATCAACAATATGTTTTTCTGAGGCAAATCACATTAAAAGCAAGTATTAACTTTGGCAATAGATATGTGAATCAAATAATTTATAAATTAAGATATTCTTCTTGCCTTCCTCGTTAGTTTTCATACTAACCAAGCTGGCAAAGAGACACAGGAAAACATTCATTTCTAATATTTTTTATTATAATATGTGAAATTGGTCATAGACACAATGTTGCTATACATTTTATAAATTTTATACAGGAAAGCAAAAAGTATTTTTACTTAAAACTGTGACTTTTTTCTATATACCTTTGGATATTTGATGTTCCCCATACTGATAGATATTTGAGGGGATTTCTATTTTTGTTTTTCTCATCAAATATTTGTCATGAAAGTTAATATGTTTCCCGCATACAATAAATTTGTATCTAAATAATTTCAGCATGCCTGGATAACACAAAAAAGCACAATTATCCAGATATTTTTCTACCATAAATGTCTGTTTTCTGAATGATGACTTTATGTCATTTTAATCACATGATTGTCATCCACTAAGCATTGTGTGTATTCAAAAATGGAATAAACCATAGATATCTATATCTATACCTATATATACTTATACATGTAGAGAGAAAGAGTGATTGAGAAAGAAGTGAAACGAGAGGTAGAGGGAGGGAGAGAGAGAAAAAGAGAGAGACAGGCAGACAGGCATGCATGATTTAACAAAAATCTACTGGTACACATTGGTATTTGCTTCCAGTGTAGGATCTGGAAATCTCATCAGATAGCTGGTGTTGATGCCTTCCAGGCTGCAGAGTTGAAATTCTGCTCTTTCTTCATACAATCTTTTGATTCTGTTCTTTTCTTCGACCACCCACATGTTTTGGAGAACTGTTTTTCAAAAGGACCTAGTGATCCTTTATTCTTTTGATCTTTCATTTTACCTCCTCTAGTCTCTCTCTCTCTCTTTTTTTTTTTTTTTTTGGTGCCATTTTTGTGATGCTATAGTTTATGAGTATAGAGATGAGAGAATTATGAAAAAGGTGATGAGAGAGGAAGTCATGTACCCACTGTGACTCATTGCTCTAGATTAAGAGGCAAACAACAACACACTAAACCTAGTAAGTGCCTTGAGACCTATTTATTTCCAACAATGTTAATCCTAGAGGAAAACTTGAGTTGTCCACTTTATACAAAGCCTTACCTGGCACAGCACATTGGCTTCAACATACTCTGTAGGAATCCCTGGACAGTTTCAATGTTTTTTCATTCAGTTTACTTCCTAAATAAAATGAAATCTCAATTTATTTATTTTTTTATTCAGTCACTCACTATAAGAAAGAAAAGTTCAGTTATAAAATAGCACTCTTCCACATTTTAACAAAAAGAAAATATATGTCACCATTGTTTTGAAATCATGAAATCACATAGTCTTAAGCCTTCAGAAGATAGACATCTTTAAATAATATTGGTTTATGAGATAATCCTTTTGTCTTAGAAAGATTTTGCCAACTATCATTTCATTGTCAGAGTACATGAAATATTTTGCTTAATATGCTGCATTATTAAATAAGTGTTTTGATTCATTGCTAATTTTTAAAATGTCCTCCAGTAACGGAATATTTGATTCAATAAAATTATATAAAAATATTTTCCATATTCAAGAACATTCACTAGGAGTAGGATTTCGACCCTACTGGATCTTATCCACAAAAAGTTCTCTTTTAAAAAATAATTATTTTTAATAAAAGCTTCATTGCTAAATTCCAAATAGCACATTTACTGTTTGTTAACATGTGTCCAACTTTTATTATGAGTATATTTTTAAGTGTCTATGATGAAAAATCAAAATAAAGTGAGAAATGTTTTATAGTTCTGTTTTATCTTGCTAGTGTTCCAAATGGAACACTGGAAATGATTAAATATAAAAACTCTTCCAATAACCAATTACATATTTGTCATATTTAGAATTTTCCCCTTTCCTTAATCAGCATTTCTGATCTAACCTAATTCTATTTCCGTTGCTCCCCTTATTCCTGCTGATCATTCTTTTTAAACTACTCACTTTGCCAGCATACTTCTTATTTTCTACCACATCATTTGTCCCTGTTTTTAAATTTAAGCAAGCTTCAGTATACATTTGCTTTTCAAGAAAAATCTCATCTTAACTGCTTTAAGTAAAACCTAGTTACCTTGAATGGTAAAACTCAGATACCTTTTGTTTCTCTGGTCCATTTATTGACAATCAGTCTACTTTCCTCTTCCCATTAGTACTTCCAGATCATTGCCCAACAAAGTGGCTTTGACTATTTGTCTATTATCTCTGCCTCTTAATCAATGGCCTCCTTTTCCTTCTCACTCCCTCCAGTTCTTGTCTGATTTTTGCCACCATAAAGTTCTTCTGTGTCTCACTCTGTCTTTCTTCTCTAAGCCTTATAGAGCCTTTCCAGAGTCAAATGCTTCTATGATGATCAACCATTTCAGTCATGGCATTGCTTAAACCATAAGGATCAATTTTTTCCTTCACTTACTTTACTAAAATCAGAATCATGGGCTTCTCTCCATTGTTTTCTGTGTTAGTTATGGACTACTCTTTGGCTTCAGTGCATATTCATGGAGTCAGTCCTCCACAGGTCCTCAATGTTGACAGTACACTGAATTACAAACAGTGCTTCAAATCACTTTTATCCTTAGTCATTATACCCTTGCTAAAGCAATCAACGTATCTTGTTCCTGTATTGCAGAAACTGAGATCATCTAATGTGAGAAGTTTTAATGTTTCTCTTCTTCTCAGTATTGATCTAGTTTTTCTTATGAAGATTAAAACTCTTAATTAATGTGCTGAGGCCCTTAGCTTATTTAATTTGAATTTGGCAGATCTCTCTTCTTTAGCTGTTTGCTCTCTACCTGCATGCTTAGCTCACCTCTACATCAAAATGCCTTCCCTCAAACCTACTTTCTCATGTAGTCATTAAATGATCCTCCTTTCTCTCAGTGTCAAAGGGCACATGGGAGTAATCTCTACTTCCCTCTTGAATTTTCTTATCCCCACTCAGCTTTCCTTTCATCTCCTGTTGCAACAAACTCAATGAGAAGAACTTCCTCCTAATAGTGTGCTTTGGTTCCAGCCATCGAACACTTTGAGTTCAGTTCCTGTGATATTTTACACCTTTCTTTCCTCTTTAAGGAGTGTTCCTTCCTTGATATATTGGGAGTTATTCTTGTAAATCTTTTTCTAGTTCTTTCACTATGCCTTTATTTCATTTGCATCTTTACAGGTTTTCCCCCCTTTCTCTGCCATAAATGTAAGCACTCACAGAATTCTACTTTTCCTTCCTTTTTCTCCAGCTCCTTTATTATGTTGTAATATTTACTCCATTTTCTATATCCATCACGTTTGTGTATATTTGTTCCAAATTCATTTCCAGGCCAATATCTCTCCTAAACTCCAGAAACATATAACAAAGAGTTACTTGAATTATCCATCCTGGTGTATTGTGAGCTTTCAGAACTCAACCACAGAAATTCCAATTTAATCATTAATTTCCATGAAGTGGACACTTTGTTTTTGTTTTTAAAAGATACTGTAAGTTTCTTACATCCCCTTGTGTAAACCTGACCTTCATTAATTTTGTCCAGTTATTGGTGTTGTGTAAAGGGAAGAAGGGGAAGATATCTGCACTCATCATGGATGGGGCATGGTGGGGGAGTTTTACCAGTTCAGACAGCTGATACAGAGAAAGGGATAAAACAACAGCAAGAATGAATATAACAACAAAAGCTTCTACTTCTACAAAATAGCAGGCTTGTACTTCAAAAATATCATAGTTGTGAAAGATGAGAGGTCGCAGAACTCTTCCAGATTAAAGGAGACTGAAATGACATGGCAACCAAAGGTAGTGCAAGAGTCTGAGCTGGATCCAGATCAGGGGAAAAGGCTGTAAATGACATTATTGGGATATCTGTTAAAACACTGAATGAAGGAAGTATGTTAGATAATAGTATCTCATTAAATTCCTTAATTTGATAATTGTATATTGGTAAATGTTAGAGAATGTTGTTCTTAGCTATATAACAACCAAAAGTTCCTAGAGGTAAAAAGAACTGCTACCTACAGCTTTTAAATGTTTCAAGAAAAAGTAAAAGCTTCAAATAAAGTTTTTCATGTTTCTGGAAGTAGAGAGGATGTGATTGCTGAGAGAGCCCTGAGGGCCAGCTCCCAAGATGAAGGACTTGGTATCTAACACTTATCTTTGTAATGATCTTGGACATGCTCGGAGAGAAGCTTTAGTAAAGTGTTGGAAAATGGGAAAGAGATATAAGCCCAGACCTTCCCTGGTAGGAACCAGAGTAGATTCACATCATTCTATCAGCAGAATATTCTCCTTCAGTGCTGCTGAAGTCCAAAAGAAAGCAACTCTGAAGCAGAAGCAGAACGATAAGTAAAAGATTGTGCAGAAATGAGTGGTCCTATTGCAAATGACAGCAGCACTGGACTTGCTCACTGGCAAACATTTGAACTATCTTGAATGACAGTTGCTTAAAGGTTGCATCTGTGTGACTTAAACATAGATTAACCCAGAAAAACTCTTGAAAGGCTTATAAAGTTAAAATTTCTTCCTCTTAATCATGGATAGAGACAAATAACTACCCAGCATACAATTTAACTTCAGAGAAATCATGTTAAAAGATCTTAAAATAGCTTAAAAAATTAAACTTATTAGGAATTTGTAATTAACATATACATACAACTCTGTTTTTGTTTAGTCACTAAATGTATCTGACTCTTTATTGATCCCATGGACTGTAGCCCAACAGGCTTCTCTGTCCATAGGGTCTCCAAGGCAAGAATACTGGAGTGGGTTGCCATTTCCTTCTCCAAGGGATCTTCCTGACCCAGGGGTTGAGCCTGTATCTCCTGCTTAGCAGGTGGATTCTTTACTACCAACGCACCTGGGAAGCGCACATACAACTATGTATTGATATAAATATAATCAACAAACACCTACTGTATATCACAGGGAACTCTACTCAGTATTTTGTAGTAACCTATAAGGGAAAATAATCTGATAATATAAATATATGTATACATTTACACACATATATGCACTTAGAGTCATGTTTTATATATTTAAACTGCATCACTGTGCTGTATACCCAAATCTAACATAACAATGTAAATCAATTACACTTCAATTTAAAATTAATAAAAGATGAAAATCATTTCACAGTTCTAAGAAATAATGTGGTAGACAGCATTTTTACTTTATTTTTTTCTACTAGAATTTGTAGCTTGGCAAAACAAGGTCTGAAAAATAAGGGATGGAGGAGGGTCGCTTTGCACTACTACCGTCCAGTTTCTGTCATCTGTTGTTTTCAGTCGCTAAGTCGTGTCAGACTCTGCCACCCCATGGACTGCAGCCTCTTGATGAAAGTGAAAGAGGAGAGTGAAAAAGTTGGCTTAAAGCTCAAGATTCAGAAAACTAAGATCATGGCATCCAGTCTCATCACTTCATGGCAAATAGATGGGGAAACAGTGGAAACAGTGGCTGACTTTTTTTTTTTGGCGGGGGGGGGGGGGTCCAAAATCACTGCAGATGGTGATTGCAGCCATGAAATTAAAAGATGCTTACTCCTTGGAAGGAAAGTTATGACCAACCTAGACAGCATATTAAAAAGCAGAGACATTACTTTACCAACAAAGGTCCATCTAGTCAAGGCTGTGGTTTTTCCAGTAGTCATGTATGAATGTGAGAGTTGGACTATAAAGAAAGCTGAACACAGATGAATTGATGCTTTTGAACTGTGGTGTTGGAGAAGACTCTTGAGAGTGCCTTGGACTGCACGGAGATTCAACCAGTCCATCCTAAATGAAATCAGTCCTGAATATTTGTTGGAAGGACTGATGTTGAAGCTGAAACTCCAATATTTTGGCCACCTGATGCAAAGAGCTGACTTATTTGAAAAGACCCTGATGTTGGGAAAGATTGAAGACAGGAGGAAAAGGGGACCACAGAGGGTGAGATGTTGGATGGCGTCACCGACTCAATGGACATGAGTTTGGGTAAACCCTGGGAGTTGGTGATGGACAGGGAGGCCTGGCATGCTGCGGTTCATGGGGTCGCAGGGAGTTGGACATGACTGAGCGACTGAACTGAACTGAACTTAATGGTCTGGCGGTTTCCCCTATTTTCTTTTGTTTAAGCCTGAATTTTGCAATAAGGTGGTCATGATCTGAGCAACAGTCAGCTCCAGGTCTTGTTTTGGCTGACTGTACAGAGCTTCTCCATCTTTGACTCCAAAAAGTATAATAAATCTTTGTCATAGATCTGATCTAGCAGAGATCAGATCTTTTCAAGCAGCCCTCAGGATCTCAGATAAACACTGATGCCTAAGGAATTTCTCAGCTGCTTAGGGAGTGAGCTGAGCTGATATGCCCTAGCACAGGTGTGTATGTCGTTAGCTGCAGCATGATCTTTAGACAGACTGGTGGTAACTGCCCTGAGGCTGCACAGTAGCCCTTTGGGCATAGTAAGGAAGAGGGAAATAATAGTGGTGGTGAATGGTTATTTTCCCTTCTCTAGCAAGATCCTCTGGGATTATCACAATTATCTTACTATTGGGATAAATATGTCCCTATAGTTTACATATATGTTTGTATATAAATATTGTATACATGTATAAAATGTTACTTCTCTTCCAAATTTACTTATTGTTTTAAGTTCTTTAAGACGTATGAAAATCATTCTTGTGTAGTAGAATTTGAGTGTCTTACTAAATGGGTCAGAATTAAGATATTTTATAAACCAAAAACTGAGTGCCCCTGTCTTACTCACCACTTAAAATTCATTTTTTTTCCTGAAAATAAATCTGAGTAACTAATGAATAGAGAGTATTTTTAAAAGATGGCTAAGTCTGCTAATTTTACCATATACTTATAATATCTTAGTTTTATGGCTATTTCTCAGAGAAGGAAGGTAATATTTAGAAGTTAGTTCAGTCGCTCAGTCATGTCTGACTCTTTGCGACCCCATGAATCGCAGCACGCCAGGCCTCCCTATCCATCACAAACTCCGGGAGTTTACTCAAACTCATGCCCGTTGAGTCGGTGATGCCATCCAGCCATCTCATCCTCTGTCGTCCCCTTCTGCTCCTGCCCCCAATCCCTCCCAGCATCAGGGTCTTTTCCAACGAGTCAACTCTTCGCATGAGGTGGCCAAAGTATTGGAGTTTCAGCTTCAGCATCAGTCCTTCCAATGAACACCCAGGACTTATCTCCTTCAATATGGACTGGTTGGATCTCCTTGCTGTCCAAGGGACTCTCAAGAGTCTTCTCCAGCACCACAGTTCAAAAGCATCAATTTTTCGGCGCTCAGCTTTCTTCACAGTCCAACTCTCACATCCATACATGACCACTGGAAAAACCATAGCCTTGACCAGACGGACCTTTGTTGGCAAAGTAATGTCCCTGCTTTTTTATATGCTATCTAGGTTGGTCATAACTTTCCTTCCAAGGAGGAAGCGTCTTTTAATTTCATGACTGCAGTCACCATCTGCAGTGATTTTGGAGCCCAAAAAATAAAGTCTGACCTCTTTCCACTGTTTCCCCATTCTATTCCCATGAGATGATTGGGACCAGATGCATGATCTTTAGTTTTCGAATGTTGAGCTTTAAGCAACTTTTTCACTCTCCTCTTTCACTTTCATCAAGAGGCTCTTTAGTTCCTCTTATACTTTCTGCCATAAAGGTGGTGTCATCTGCATATCTGAGGTTATTGATATTTCTCCTAGCAATCTTGATTCCAGCTTGTGCTTCTTCCAGCCCAGCATTTCTCATGATGTACTCTGCATATATGTTAAATAAGCAGGGTGACAATATACAGCCTTGATGTACTCCTTTTCCTATTTGGAACCAGTCTGTTGTTCTATGTCCAGTTCTAACTGTTGCTTCCTGACCTGCATACAGATTTCTCAAGAGACAGGTCAGGTGGTCTGATATTCCCATCTCCTTCAGAATTTTCCACAGTTTATTGTGATCCACATAGTCGAAGGCTTTGGCGTAGTAATAAAGCAGAAATAGATGTTTTTCTGGAACTCTCTTGGCTTTTCGTTGATCCAACAGATGCTGGCAATTTGATCTCTGGTTCCTCTGCCTTTTCTAAAACCAGCTTGAACATCTGGAAGTTCTTGGTTCACATATTGCTGAAGCCTGACTTGGAGAATTTTGAGCATTACTTTACTAGAGTGTGAGATGAGTGCAATTGTGCAGTAGTTTGAGCATTCTTTGGGATTGCCTTTCTTAGGGATTGGAATGAAAATGGACCTTTTCCAGTCCTGTGGCCACTGCTGAGTTTTCCAAATTTGCTGGCATGTTGAGTGCAGCACTTTCACAGCATCATCTTTCAGGATTTGAGGCTCAACTGGAATTCCATCACCTCCACTAGCTTTGTTCATAGTGATGCTTTCTAAGGCCCACTTGATTTCACATTCCAGGATGTCTGGGTCTAGGTGAGTGATCACACCATTGAGATTATCTGGGTCATGAAGATCTTTTTTGTACAGTTCTTCTGTGTATTCTTGCACCTCTTCTTAATATCTTCTGCTTCTGTTAGGTCCATACCACTTCTGTCCTTTATTGAGCCCATTTTTGCATGAAATATTCCCTTGGTATCTCTAATTTTCTTGAAGAGATCTCTAGTCTTTCCCATTCTGTTGTTCTCCTCTATTTCTTCGCATTGATCACTGAGGAAGGCTTTCTTCTCTCTCCTGGCTATTCTTTGGAACTCTGCATTCAAATTGGTGTATCTTTCCTTTTCTCCTTTCCTTTTTGCTTCTCTTCGTTTCACAGCTATTTGTTAGGCCTCCTGGACAAACATTTTGCCTTTTTGAATTTCTTTTCCATAGGGATGGTCTTGATACCTGTCTCCTGTACAATGTCACGAACCTCCGTCCATAGTTCATCAGGCTCTTTGTCGATCAGATCTAGTCCCTTAAATCTATTTCTCACTTCCACTGTATATTCATAAGGGATTTGATTTAGATCATACATGAATGGTCTAGTGGTTATCCCTACTTTCTTCAGTTTAAGTCCAAATTTGGCAATAAGGAGTTCATGATCTGAGCCACAGTCAGCTCCAGGTCTTCTTTTTTTTGCTGACTGTATAGAATTTCTCCATCTTTGGCTGCAAAGAATATAATCAATCTGATTTTGGTGTTGGCCATCTGGTGATGTCCATGTGTAGAGTCTTCTCTTGTGTTTGTGGAAGAGGGTGTTTGCTGTGACCAGTGCGTTCTCTTGGCACAACTCTATTAGCCTTTGTCCTGCTTCATGCTGTACTCCAAGGTCAAATTTGCCTGTTACTCCAGGTGTTTCTTGACTTCCTACTTTTGCACTCCAGTCCCCTATAATGAAAAGGACATCTTTTTTGGGTGTTATTTCTAGAATGTCTTGTAGGTCTTCATAGAACCGTTCAACTTCGACTTCCTCAGCATTACTGGTATTTAGAAGAGGGGAGTTGGAAGACAGGAGTTTTTGTTTTTTTTTTTTCCTGACGCAAGCCATCTGAGCAGGTATCAGCTGAGGATGACGAGTCAATTGAAAGGCTTAAATCCATGATTTGAGTGAAAAAGAAAATACTTAATATTGATAGGGAATTTTTCAAAAGAAAGAGAGTCCATGAATATGAAGTATAAGAGGAAGAATTATCCCAGAATAAGGACAGACACTTGATAGTGTTCTTGAAGGTGGAAATGATGACTATGTAGGCCCAATTCTATGTGAGACATCTGTTTTCTCTGTGAGTAGCAGACAGTGCTGTCACAGTGAAGTCAGTATGAGGAGCAGGGCAGAGAGCGGGGTGTCAGGGGGAGTGGAAGAGGTGACTGTTCAATGTCTCCTTATTAAAAACATCTTAGATTATGAGTTTCTTTTGTACAGCTAAGAGGTTGTAAGGTTACCCCACCCCTTTAGATTTCATGTCACTCCACAATATTTATCTCAGATTTCCATACATGGCTTCAAACACCCCACTGTTTTTGCATGTTCACGTTGACACCTCTAATCAAGTTTTACATGTCAAATTCAAACTATTGAGACCAGATTCATTGAGAACTTTTCAGAAGCTATTTCCTGCTGATACTGTCCATAATCTGATAACTCCTTTTTACAGTGTCATCAACTCTACAAGAACACTTTGCATTTGTTGGTTTAATGATTTAAGTATTTTAAGTTTTTAATGCTTTTTTTTGAGTCTTACAAAAGAAATGTGATGTCACTAGTGTTAAAGACAGTAATTCTAATTAAATTAATGCAATGAGATAAAGTATACATAATTAAGTATTTTAAAAGAAGTGAACCTTTGACTGTCAATTGCAGTCTAATTTGACTTGAGCCTGTCAGCTTATCAGTTTTGAGGAAATTACCCCCAATAGAGAACAAGCACAAAATACTAGAAGTATATAATAAGAAACTATATCTGAAGAAAGAAGTAGGAATAATGGATTTTTATTTTTGAGATAATCTTATATTAACTTGCAGTTGCAGAAAATAGTACAGAGAAATCCACTGTGTTCTTCATCCAGTTTCCCATAGTGGTGACATTTTGCAATACTCTACTCCAAAATTAAATGAAGAAATGACATTGGTTCAATCCACTGACAATAATCAAATTTCAACAGTTTACCTACACTTATATTTAGTCAATTTTGTAATCCTTTTTCTTCCAAAAGGAACATGTCTTTAGAAAGTTTTGAATATTTGACTTGTGTCTCTTTTCAGGAAAGCATTATGTATGAAAGAATATGAAATGGTTATATCTCATATTTATTCTCACATCCTCCTACTGAAGACCTTGACATTTCTAAATTTCTTATTTTGTAAATCATATCTGAGCAATCTATTGGCAATAATAATCAGCAACATTAATATTCTGTGCAGGTATTACTTTCAAGAAAATAATGTACTAATAGATTAATTATGGGAATATGATAAGCTTAGAGTGTATATCTTATTTAATTATCAAATGTAATTCTTAATGTATATTTTATCCATATCTTATGATAATTTTATACTTATATATTTATGTTTTTAAAGCATTTTTTATTTGGATGCAAGCCATGTGTGACTAATAATATAAATTAGGTTGGAATAGTCCAGGCAGCTATTTGGCAGCATGAAATCAGAAGTAAGAAATGGTGAAAGGTGGAGGGGTAGATTTCAGGTGACTTTCAAACCTAAATTATTCATTTTCCAGATGAAAGCCTGAGTGATCTATCTGCTACTGCTGCTAAGTCGCTTCAGTCGTGTCCAACTCTGTGCGACCCCATAGACGGCAGCCCACCAGGCTCCCCAGTCCCTGGGATTCTCCGGGCAAGAACACTGGAGTGGGTTGCCATTTTCTTCTCCAATGCATGAAAGTGAAAAGTGAAAGTGAAGACGCTCAGTCATGTCCGACTCTTAGTGACCACATGGACTGCAGCCTACCAGGCTCCTCCGTCCATGGGATTTTCCAGGCAGGAGTACTGGAGTGGCTTGCCATTGCCTTCTCCGAGCGCTCTACACTATCTCTTAAATTACTGAGGTGAAGCCCTGAGAGGCAACCCTTCCTTTTCAGGGAATGTAGCAATAATTTACAATTTACAGAGTGTGCTGAGAATGCTTATATAGCAAATGGAGACAGTGAACCCAGAGTGTCAATTGTGGAAAAATATAAAACCCTGACAGAAAAGTGTTATGAGTCAAAAGCACAATATTGGAATATGGGATGGTGTAAAGTTAAAAGTGTATCACTGACCAATGTAGAACCAGAATGGGCTTCCTAGGGAACACAGTGGTAAAGAATCCACCTGCCAATGCAAGAGAATCAAAAGACGTGGTTCAATCCCTGAGTCAGGAAGATCCCCTGGAGTAGGAATAGGAAATAGCAACCCACTCCAGTAATCTTGCCTGGAAAATTCCATGGACACAGGAGCCTGGCAGGCTACAGTCCATGGGGTCAAAAAGAGTCAGACTCAACTGAGCAACTGAGCACACACACATGCACAGAACCAGGATAAAAAGTAAAAGCATGTCTGCTGAGACAGAATAGAGATTCAGTGCCTAAATTATAACATACAAAAAAAAAAAAAAACAACTTCCTGTAAAGAATAGTGCTCTGAACAAGGACTAGGGGAAATTTAAATACAGCTTTCCAAGCATAGAATTATATTGTCCACACAGATATCTGTATGCCTATTTTCAAGAAACAGCATTAAGAAAGAAAATATCCTAAAAGCTTTAATACTTATAAACACTTGGTTTTCTCCAATAAAATCTTTTCTCAATAGTTGTAGAATACTAATAACTTCATTACTTGTGTTTACGTCACATTAAATCAAATTGATATTACTGTGACTTCCCATCTTTAATACACAGATGAAACTTAAACATTTGTCTTACTTGGGACACAGTTTAGCTTTAAATTAGAATTTTAAAAGATGGGCTGATTAAATAAGTGACTAATTATCTTTCTTTTATATAATTTTTTATAAGAGATAAATGAGTAAAACAAAAATACTCTTTTAAAAGTTATAAATCATTTCTCATTATATCTTCTCTTAGAAAGATTTCTTTACTAAAGTTGTAATTAAAGTATTTCCTGCAGAATAAGAAAACATTTATATACTGTCTAGACTTGTTAATTTGCCTTTGGCTATATCATAATTTAAAATGACCAGGTGAGATTATAAGAATAAAAGATAAACTAGTAAATCTGTTGGAAACTAGGGTTTGGTAATGTAATAGAAAAATGACATAAAAATTAAGAATATATGGATAAAAAGACAGTAAAATTGGAGATGTTAATAAATACATCTATTATTTGTCTCCATAGCAATATGCAAGATTCAGTGTCAACTTAAGCTATATCATAGATATTTTTATTTTTGCTATGCCATTTCAATTTTGGTCATCAAAACTTTATGTAGGAGCCTTCTTCACTTTTACAATTTGTGGTATCAGCTTGGGGAAAGCTTTGTCAATAGCATATTTTCAAGCACAGCAAAGGTAAGATCATTCATGGTAGATTGAATTACACTTCTTTCAGATGAGATAATCATGTTCAACAAGTGACAGCGGAAGTGCATTTGGAAATATTTCACAAAGCAGAGCTGCTCACAACTTTACAAAAGGTTAAAGAGGCCTCCAGGCACGTCATCCTCCTTCAGTTTTTCTCTCAGGAGAATGTGAACCATTTTCTTCAAATGATTATATAAACGTACCATTGGAATAAGTACTCTCTCATTGGTGAAAAATAAATGGCACACAAATACATGAGAATATGTTAAATCTTATTAGTGTCTAGGGAAATAAAGATTAAAACTACAAGGAGATGTATCTTAGTACATACATTGTGCCATTTGGTGTAATTTAAAGTCTGAAAATACCAAGTGCTGGTGAAGATATGTAATAACAATAATGCTTATAAGATGAAGATGGCAAATATGTCATTACAAGCACTATGAAAAACAGATAATGCCTAGTAAGTCTGAAGATAAACATTCCCTGTGGCCTGAAATTCTACTCCTAGGTATGTGACCAAAAACCTGGGTCTGGCTACTTGCTGCTTAAAAGCCAATAAAGAGGCCAGGTTGGTCGAAAGGAAAATTTGCTTTATTTAGGGTGCTGGCAACTGCGGGACGGGGGGCAGACATCCATCCAAAGACCGACATCCCCCCTCCCACCACTGACAATCAGTGGGCAAGAGCATTTATAAATGGAGTTAGAGGGCTACATACAGAAATGACACAGTTAGCTCTGACAGTTACTTTCAAATTGGTCATTCTTGGTGTGACCAGTGTCATCTTGCTTTTTTTAGATACAATTAATCTTCAGTTTCAGGGTCAGTTTGTCAGTTTGTTTCCATTTCTTTGAGGACAGTTCTCAGAATTGTGGGATTTTATGTTGTGGGTACAATCTGGTCATCAGGTAGTTAACTTCTTCTGCCTGGTGAAGGTTTCAGTATCTATAGGACAGCTCACAGATTATAGCTCAGAATATTATCTATAGCCCTTAAGAAGGAACTAAAGGTCCTTGACTGTGCTCAATGACTACATTATTATTATTTGATCTCCTTTACTGCTCTCCTTTGTTTCTGCATTTTCTCACTTCTCTAACTAAACCTATTCTTTGGCTAAAGTTTTTTCCACAGGCAAAAGGCAGGCAGAGGACATGCGGTAGGGGGGAGGGGGCAAGGGGGGCCGGTGCAAGGACTATAGAGTGGAGGACCATAGAATGGAGGAAATAAAGTGAATGAGATAAAGGTAACATTCAAGTTAATAATAATTAAGAATGTTTAAGATTGAGTGAAAGATATGTGTCTTCAGATTTTGAAAACATATAGAGTAATGGAAAAGATAAAAAGAAAACAATTATGTCTAGACATTTCCTAGTGAAATGTTGAAAATCCAAGACAAAAGGAAGATCTTTAATAATCATCAAATCACAATAGATATCTAAAAAGAAAACAAAATAAATTTGAGATTAAATTTCTTAATAGAAATGATAGAAGACAAATTAACAAACACATTTAGAGAGTTAAGAGGAATTCAAAGACAAAGTAGAATAGTACTCCAACTATGATTCCATTAGAAAATTAGAGTGAAATAAATTCTCAGGTAAAAAATACTGGTTTTACCACCAACAGATTCTCATGGAAAATTGCTGAATAAAATTAATTTCAGAAGAAAAGAAATAAATGTGAGAAACTCTGGTGAACTAAGAAACTGACAAAATGGACACTAACTAACTAAGTAGGATCAAACTATAACAGTTTTACAATAATGGTAAAATATAATTGAATTAAAACAATAGGCATGTGAGATAACAAGAACAGTTTGACTTAAGACTTTCTACAGTCATTATATTGTTTGGAAAAAGGAGAGATACTGATTAGTGTAAGTCTTTTTTTTTTTTTTTTTAAAGACAATATGAAGATTAAAAAATATAAGATAACCTCTATAAGTACAGGCATCTTCAGTTCACATCCTGTAATCATGACAGTGTAGTACCTGGTATCAAATTTAGCACCCATTCCTATTATAAAGTCTCTAAAACAGATGAAATAAATAACAAGCAATTGACTCCCTACAGCAAAGAGTACAGGTGGTGACCGAGAGGATACATATAAGCTGAGCCCCACATTCACTCAGTTCAGTTCAGTCACTCAGCAGCGTCCGACTCTTTGAGACCCCATAGACTGCAGCAAACCAGGCTTCCCTGTCCATCACCAACTCCTGGAGCATGCTCAAGCTCTTGTCCATCGAGTCAGTGATGTCATCCAACCATTTCATCCTCTGTCATCCCCTTCTTCTCTTGTCTTCAATCTTTCCCAGCATCAGGGTCTTCTCCAATGAGTTAGTTCTTTGCATCAGCTGGCTAAAGTATTGGAGTTTGAGCTTCAATTTCCAAATCATATTCAGGACTGATTTCCTTTAGGATCAACTGGTTTGATCTCTTGCAGTTGAAGGGACTCTCAAGAGCCTTCTCCAACACCACAGTTCAAAAGCATCAATTCTTTGGCGCTCAGCTTTCTTTATGGTCCAACTCTCACATACATACATGACTATTGGAGAAACCATAATTAGACTACACAGATATTTGTTGGCAAAGTCATCTCTCTGCTTTTTAGTATGCTATCTAGGTTGGTCATAGCTTCTTTTCCAAGGGGCAAGTGTCTTTTAATTTCATGGCTGCAGTTGCCATCTGCAGTGATTTTGGAGCCCAAGAAAATAAAATCTGCCACTGTTTCCACATTTTCCCCATCTATTTGCCATGAAGTGATGGGACCAGATGCCATGATCTTAGTTTTATGAATGTTGAGTTTTAAGTCAACTTTTTCACTCTCTTCTTTCACTTTCATCAAGAGGCTCTCGATTTCTGCCACAAGGATGGTATCACCTGCATATTGGAGGTTATTGATATTTCTCCTGGCAATCTTGATTCCATCTTGTGCTTCATCCACCTGGCATTTTGCATGATGTACTCTGCACAGAAGGTAAATAAACAGGGTGACAATATACAGCCTTGACATACTCCTTTCCCAATTTGGAACAAGTCTGTTGTTCTATGTACCATTTTAACTGTTGCTTCTTGACCTGTCTCAGGAGGCAGGTAAGGTGGTCTGGTATTCCGTTCTCTTAAGAATTTTCCACATTTTCTTGTGATCCACACAGTCAAAGGCTTCGGCATAGTCAATAAAGCAGAAATAGATGTTTCTCTGGATCTCTGTTGGCTTTTTGATGATCCAGTGGATGTTGGCAATTTGATCTCTGGTTCCTCTGCCTTTTCTAAATCCAGCTTGAACATCTGGAAGTTCATGGTTCATGTACTGTTGAAGGGCTGGCTTGGAGAATTTTGAGCATTACTTTGTTAGCATGTGAGATGAGTGCACTTGTGTGGTAGTTTGAACATTCTTTGGCATTGCTTTTCTTTGGGATTAGAAGGAACACTGACCTTTTCCAATCCTGTGGCCACTGCTGAGTTTTCCAAATTTGCTGGCATATTGAGTGCAGCACATTCACAGCATCATCCTTTAGGATTTGAATTAGCCCAACTGGAATTCCATCATATCCACTGGCTTTGTTCATAGTGATGCTTTCTAAGGCCCACTTGACTTCAGATTCCAGGATGTCTGGCTCCAGATGGGTGATCACACCATTGTGGTTATCTGGGTCATGAAGATCTTTTTTGTATAGTTCTTCTGTGTGTTCTTGCCACCTCTTCTTAATATCTGTTGTTTCTGTTAGGTCCATACTATTACTGTCCTTTATTGTGCCCATCTTTGCATGAAATGTTCCCTTGGTATCTCCAGTCTTCTTGAAGAGATCTCTAATCTTTCCCATTCTATTGTTTTCCTCTATTTCTTTGCATTGATCACTGAGGAAGCCTTTCTTATCTCTCCTGGCTATTCTTTGTAACTCTGCATTCAAATGGGTATATCTTTCCTTTTCTCCTTGTCTTTTGCTTCTCTTCTTTTCTTAGCTATTTGTACCTCCTCAGACAACCATTTTGTCTTTTTGCATTTCTTTTCTTGGGGATGGTCTTGAACACTGCCTCCTGTACAGTGTCGCAATCCTCCATCATAGTTCTTCAGGCACTCTGTCTATCAGATCTAATCCCTTGAATCTATTTGTCACTTCCACTGTAGAGTTGTAAGGGATTTGATTTAGGTCATACCTGAATGATCTAGTGGTTTTCTCTACTTTCTTCAATTTAAGTCTGAATTTTGCAATAAGGGTTCATGATCTGAGCCACAGTCAGCTCCCGGTCTTGTTTTTGCTGACTGTGTAGAGCTTCTCCATCTTTGGCTGCAAAGAATATAATCAATCAAAAAAAAAAAAAAAAAAAAGACTAGTTACAGCTCAGTTAATAGCTCAGGCAGATAAATCTTTTATAAACAGACACTCCTAAGACATAGAAGCAGTCTGACCCCAAAAGTGTAGTTATCCCAACCCCTTTTGGCTTCCTGCTTTGAATACTTCCCATCTTTTCCTTTTGGTTGAGCCCTGTGCAAAATAGGTCTTTTACCCACCACCAATCAAGCATTGAGATGCAAATGGACAATTACAAGTTTTATAACAACAAACTCTGTTGTGTATGAGTTCATGATCTGAGCTACAGTCAGCTTCCAGTCTTGTTTTTGCTGACTATATAGAGATTTTCCATCTTTGGCTACAAAGAATATAATCAATCTGATTGCAGTATTGACTGTCTGGTGATGTCCATGTACAGAGTCTTCTCTTGTGTCGTTGGAAGAGGGCATTTGCTGTGACCTGTGCATTTTCTTGGCAAAATTCTGTTAGCCTTTGCCAGGCTTTGTTTTGTACTTAAGGCTAAATTTGCCTTTACTGCAGGTATCTCTTGACTTCCTACTTTTACGTTCCAGTCCCCTATGATGAAAAGGACATCTTTTTTGGATGTTAGTTCCAAAGGTCTTGCAGGTCTTCATAGAACCATTCAACTTCAGCTTCTTCAGCATAACTGGTTGGGGCATAGATGTGGATTACTGTGATATTGAATGGTTTGCCTTGGAAACGAACAGAGATCATTCTGTCATTTTTGAAATTTCACTCAAGTACTGCATTTTGGACTCTTTTGTTGACTATGAGAGCTACTCCAGTTCTTCTAAGGGATTCTTGCCCACAGTAGTAGATATAATGGTCCTCTGAATTAAATTTGCCCATTCCAGTCCATTTTAGTTCACTGATTCCTAAAATTTTGATGTTCACTATTGCCATCTTGTTTGACCACTTCCAATTTACCTTGATTCATGGACCTAGCATTCCACGTTCCAGGTTGCAATATGTTCTTTATAGCATTGGATTTTACCTCCATCACTGGGCACATCCACAATTGGGTGTTGTTTTTGCTTTGGCTCCATCTCTTCATTCTTTCTGGAGTTATTTCTCTAGTCTTCTCCAGTAGCATATTGGGCACCTACTGATCTGGGGAGTTCATGTTTCAGTGTCATATCTTTTTCCCTTTTTACTGTTCATGGGCTTCTCAAGGCAAGCATATTGAAGTGCTTTGCCATTCCCTTCTCCAGTGGGCCACATTTTGTCAAAACTCTCCACGATGACCCTTGGTCTTGGATGGCCCTACATGGCATGGCTTGTAGTTTCATTGAGTTAGACAAGGCTGTGATCCATGTGATCACATTCACCCATGCACTCCCAAAAGCAGACCTCTACAAATAGACATTTGAAAATTGAGAAAAGTAGAAAAAACTATTGCTGTCATATCATATAGAAAAATAAATTTCTGGGTATATAAAACATGAATGCTTAAAGCAGAACTTTAAATGTTATTGAAGAAAAATAAGGGGTAATTTTTTATCTTAAGGAAAAGGAGATTTCTTAAATAAGACACAAAATACAGAAACCAAAAAAAAAGATAAATGAGTATGTTAATAAAAGATACATATACATCTCAAGAAATTATAATAAAAAAGAAAGGACCAGTCATAGATTGGGAAAGGTATTTGCTATAAGCATAAACAAAGTATTATTACCCAGCATATAGAAGGCTAAGTAGAACCTCACAAAGTGAGTTCTTTAATGAACATTGAAATAATGAAAAAGAAACTACAATTAAAAAAGAAAGTGAACATAATAAAAGATGGTCAAAGTTTAACAAAAGTATAAGACAATTACAGAAAAAATACAAAATAATGATAATAATTAACTTAATAGAAAGATGGTCAAAGACTTTAAACAGTTGATTAATGAAACAGGATAACCAAATAGTCAGTTAGCTTACAAATATATTCACTAATGATCATGGAAATGTAAATTTAAACAATGGAAGATTTTTTTCACAACTGTAATGTGCCAATAAGTTTCAAACCTTACAAAACCAAATGATGACAAGTATGGAGAGCAAGTATGCCTTTATACAGTTGTTTTATAAAGTATAAACTTATACAACTGCTCTGGAAGGAAAAGTAGCAATAAAAAGGTAATATTTATTTTTTATTATATTTGCTGGAGAATCTCACACACATACACGAGATATTGAATCTTTGTAATTTTGAAATATTGGAAGTATTCTCACTATAAATGGTAGAATAACTAAATACTTTTGGAGTATTGATATATGAATGTAATAAAAGTTAAAACATATAAACTAGAGAGATGTACATTTTCAACTTGGGTAAATCTTCAAAACCTGTTGAATGATGTGATGAGAATGGCACTTTACCTCTGCGGTGTTTCTCCCCAAAATATAACTTCAGACTAATCATGAGAAAATCATCAGACAATTACCAACTGAGGGACATTCTATAAAATATCTGACCAGTAATTCTAAAACTTTCAAGATCATTAAAAAATGAGGAAAGAATGAGAGACTGCTATAGCCAGGATGACCTAAAGGAAATATGATAACTAAATGTAATGTGGTATGAAAATAGGTCCTGGAATTGAAAGGAAGGAAACCTGAATAAAGCATGGCCTTTAGTTAATAATAATGTATCATATAGACTCATTCATTGTACCAAATGAACCAAATTGAACAAATGAACGTATGTCAGATGTAAATAATAAGCCTCTCAATCCCTGCTCCAAACAACCCTCAACCTTGCCCCTTGAAAACATTATACCTTCTTTAAAAGAGATTCTGAAGAGCAATTGTAGATTTACTAATTTTCCTCTTAAAATAATCCCATGTACTCATATGAGTGAATATGTGTTAGTATTATTTTTAGGGTGAACCTATAAATAACCGAAAGAAACCAAAGTCAAAACGTAATTTTCCTTATTAGGTCCTTAAGATTCAAGACTCACTTCTCTTCCCCAGAAAAATTCTCTGAAATAACACCCTGAAGAAATTATGGCTTTAGTAAGTTAAATAAAAAATGGAATTATCCAAAGGATTATATAAAGAAAAAAATATTAATTCATCTGGTTTGAGGGCCTAGTGAACTTGGTTAACTCTCAGAGTTATGATGACTTTTTAACATAATTTTTATATCTGAATATAAAGCCAGAGGCTAGTGATTTTGAGGGATTGTTAACTTGTGATTTAAAGACTTAATGCTTTTGGGTGATACAGAGGCCCATGTGGCCTTTCATATCAGAGAAATGGTAACCTGCTTTAGCACACGTTTAAAAGAGTCAGAGATGACTGAATGACTGAGCCCACGCACACTGCTGCTGCTGCTAAGTCGCTTCAGTCGTGTCCGACTCTGTGCGACCCCATAGACGGCAGCCTACTAGGCTCCGCCATCCCTGGGATTCTCCAGGCAAGAACACTGGAGTGGGTTGCCATTTCCTTCTCCAATGCATGAAAGTGAAAAGTGAAAGTGAAGTCACTCAGTCGTGTCCACCTCTTCGCAACCCCATGGACTGCAGCCCACCAGCCTCTTCTGCCCATGGGATTTTCCAGGCAAGAGTACTGGAGTGGGGTAGAGATTAAGCATGGTTTCCCCGGTGGCTCAGCAGTAGAGAATCCACCTGCCAAACAGGAGACAGTTTCAATCCTTGGGTCAGGAAGATACCCTGGAGAAGGAAATAGCAACCCACTCCAGTGTTTTTGCCTGGAAAATTCCATGGATAGAGGAGCCTGGTGAGCTACAGGCCATGGAGTTGCTTAAGAGTAGGACAGACTTAGTGACTAAACAACAGCAAAGCTTAGAGAAGGAATGGAATTCATTTTGATTTGAGGCTACTTAGGTTTCAGTCATATTGTCTTGTTGCTAAGTTCAAAATTAGGAGTTGTAGTCAAAATAATTTAAATTATCTTGTCTCCCCTTCTATGTGGGTATATCTTTATCCTATATGTAAAAAGCTAAGAGGTAGCTAAGAAAACCAGGTTTCAGATATTGCTGAGTGTCTCACCAACCCACTTCACCTTTTAATAAAATATCCATAGCTTCTAAGAAATATATAATCCAATAGAAACTTGAATAAGCGTAAATATTAATTTTTAAAAATTAATAAACCCTATTTTTTGGAGCAGTTTTAGGTTCACAGCAAAATTAAGCAGAAAGTATAGAGAATTCTCTTATATCCCCTGTCCTCCACACATGCACATAATCTTTATCACTCACAATTAACATCCCCTATCCCCCAGAGTAGTACATTTGTTTCAAATGATGAATCTACACAGATGCATTGTTACCAACCAAAGCCCATAATTTACACAGGAAGTTCACAGAGATGACATGATCTGATTTTCATGTTAGTGAATATTCTAATTTCATGTTAGTGAATTTCTCTGTGAGGAATGAATGGGAGGAGAGAAAACATAGAAATGAGAAATCAGTTTGAAAGTAATTAAAAGTAGTCCTGCTGCTGCTAAGTCGCTTCAGTCGTGTCCGACTCTGTGCGACCCCATAGACGGCAGCCCACCAGGCTCCCCCGTCCCTGGGATTCTCCAGGCAAGAACACTGGAGTGGGTTACCATTTCCTTCTCCAATGCATGAAAGTGAAAAGTGAAAGTGAAGTCGCTCAGTCCTGTCGGACTGTTCTGAGACCTCATGGATTGTAGCCTACCAGGCTCCTTCGTCCGTCAGATTTTCCAGGCAAGAGTACTGGAGTGGGTTGCCATTTCCTTCTCCAAAAGTAGTCCAAGCAATACTATATAGAGAATGGATAAATAACAAGGTTCTACTGTTTAGCACAGGAAACTCTATTCAATATCCTGTGATAAATGATGATATAAAATAATATTAAAAATTATATATATATGTATGTATAACTGAATCACTTTACTGTATAGTAGAAATTAATACAAAATTATGAATTAACTATGCTTCAGTAAAATGAACAAGTAAAAGTAGCCTAAGCAAGAGATGGAAATATCTGGGGCTGAGCTATTAGTAACAAAGATAGAAATGTTTAGATACAAAATATTACAAAGAAAGGTAGATGTTAAAACTATAAATGTAAGAAATAGAGGAGGACAGGGGAGGTGGTAAAAGAAGAAATAAGTCAAAAATCAGTCTTGGATGGGGGATATTATAAATATGTGAACTTGAAGATGAACAGAGAAGAATCAGATTGAAGCCTAATCAGGAGTTTTGTTTTGGATAATTTAACTTTGCGTTTCTCATAAGGTATCCTGCTCAAAGTATCAAAGGGACAGTTAGTTATATAAATTTGGCTCTCTCTAGTGATGTCTTCATCAAAGAAGTAAAATTGTAAGCTACCTTCATGTAGTTATTATTTAAAACTATGGGAATAGAATCACCTCCTAGGTAGAGAATGTAAATAAACACGAGAGTAGGTCAAAACTGTATTTTGAGGAGCTCCAGCATGTTCCTAATACTTTGAGAAAAAGAGACTGAGCCAGCAAATGAACATCTTGGGAAGTTGGAGGCAAATTCAAAGAGCACAATATGAGAGAGAAGAGAATTCAAGAAGGAGCAAAAGGTCAAACTGTTTTATACATATATTCCCAATAGTCAAATAGGATGATAATCAAATAATGTTCTTTGAATCTGGCAATGTGAGATAGAAGTGACTGGAGTCTGTGACCCCAGTGGAGGTACAGAGACAGAAGGTAGGCTGAATTGTGTTAAAGAACAGAGAAGTTGTTGAAATGTGTTAAATAATGAATGAGACATTGCTAAATGGAGTCAAGATGTACAAACAATGTTTTTTAAGTGTAGTCATCATGTTGTACATTATATCCCCTTGACTTATTTATTTTTACATCGGGAAATTGGAACATTTAGAACTCAATTTTTAAATTTTCTAAGAGAGCAGAAAAATTGAGCAGTATCTATATGATGATCCAGGTAGAAAGGAAGGCGTATAATGTGTAGTAGAGCTGGTAGAGTATGCTGATGACAGTATGTCATTAGAAAGATGAATTTGAAGATTCTGGGAAATGTTTCAACATGTATCCTGAGAATTTTGCAGGAGGTAGAGTCTAGAGTAAAAATCTGTGATCCAGACTTTGATAGATGGAGGGCTGTTTTCTCTTTGGAAAACCTTGGCTGTTGTAGGTTAACTTCTAAATTTTGTTTAGCAAAAGATGATGCAGTTCATGTTTGAAGTAAGAGGCCATTAGCCAAAAGGTTGGGTAAGGAAAGGGAGTGTTCAAGGTTGAACATCATTTTCAGTGGGAATTAAGCCCTAGGAATTGTTCAGGGTGGTACCCCTGAGGGGGCAAGAGGTTTTCAGGGAAAGGAAGCATCACCTATTCACATTATAGGAGGGGAATGTAAAAGTTTACAAAGAGAATACAGTAGGAGCTCTGGTTGGAACTGTTTGAATTCATGATATTTATAATAATTTAAAGTGAAGTCAATCATCTATGTTTCTTAATTTTTTTCCAGAAAGGCTTTCCATTTAAAGGCTTAATTGTAGGCTCAGAGATGAGTAAATGGATTCATGGGCTTTTTTTATGTAATTATGGTACAATTAGAAGACACAAGGACTAAGATTGTGTGGTGATTATATTAACAGATCAGAATTCTAAGCTGGCCAAAGTAAAGGGAAAAGGAAGCCACTGGTTGAAAAAAATAATAATGTACTGAAAAAAAAAAATGGAGCTCAAGGTCATAGATACTCTGAAGAACTACAGTAGCAAAAAATAGTAGGGCAAGTGAACTGCAAGAATACAATTACTGGGTCAGAGAATAGGATGAACAATTTGAGTCCAGAGATGTGATATAATTTCTGATAACCATGGTTCTGTTGGGTAAGTTGATATTGGGCTTAAATGACTATGGCAGAGAATGTGATATAACCCCTTATTATCTATTCTTTTTTCATTCCCTTTGATACTATAACTCTCATGATCCCTCAGAACACATGTTAGAAAGCTGTTTCTCTGCCTGCCTCGCTTTTGTTATTTTGGTCTTGAGAATAAATTTGTGCAAGGAACTATGAGTAGAATTTATGCGGACAACTTCAGGGTAATCTCTTGTGGAAGGAATTGCCTTCTGCTTTCTATCTTCCTCCACTCTCTGGATTAGTATGGGGGCAAGGTGCTGGTGAATATGCTTTGACCATGCTGAGTAGGGCCAGATCCAGGGGATGAGAGGACAAAATTGAGCAGAATTGAAATCCACATCTGTGGAACTGAGTCATTGTGTCAGCTGTAACTGATAATGTAGAGGAAAAAAAATAAAAATAGGCTTATGTCATCTTTGAGCTGCTATGTCGTATGGATGAATAGGTAGCTTACTCATCCAGGATTTACATTTCACAGCAAAGGTGGCATCCTCAAAGCCAAGCCCTGTGTGCCTTCGCGTAGTAAACCCATCTCAAAGAATTCCCACCCATTCCTTCTTTCTGCAAGATCAATTCAATAGCTCCTTTTCCTTGTTTTTATAGCTCCTTCAATATTATGGGTATCAAAAGGTAATTGTGTGTTTGTACAGTGACGCTATATGCCCTATGATGGCAGGGACTATGCCTGTTTTTCATCTTTGTAACCTCAGTGTTTTACAAATGAAAGGAATGATTTAATATATTTTGAGGGCCAAAAAGAACATGAAATTGTGCTAATTATTGGAAGAAAAATGAATAAGACAGTGTTTATATCTTCAGAGACTTTATGGTTCAACCACAAAACCATAGAGAGAAGAGCAGCCAGGAAAGTAGTGACAAGGACAAGCTTTGAAAAAAAGGCTTATGATTCTGCAATATGTTAGGAAGAAAGAAGCAGATATTAATAGGGACAAATCCTAAGATCCAGACTCACAAAACCCATTGCCTAATGTTATCTATACTGTATTTGGAGTTCCTATGACCCCTCACGTGCAACACGTCATTTCTAATCCAGTATCCGCTGTTTTGGATGGTGTTTTCATCATTCAATTGGCAGTCACCCTGCATTCCTCCAACTTCTTCCATCGGTTGCCACCCAATTGGTTACAGAGTTCTGTGAATCATACCTCACACACATTTTGTGAATCTGTCCCTTCACTCTCTGTACCCAAAAATACATGTTTAAGTTCAGGCCCCTAATCTTACTCCTAATGGATTTTTTCACAACTTTAGTTTCCCAGCCTCTTTTCTTTCCCCTCCAAGCACCTCCCGAAATTGATTTCTCACACTATTGCAGGAGTATTATACCTAAAATGTAAATAAGACCATGTTGCTCCTTTGCTTCCTAACTATCACTAGTACCTGGTTAAGGTGGCATAATGCCATACAACACATGAATTCAACTTCATCTATCCCAAGTATCCCTGTTTAACTTTTACATTTCAACAGTACTGAACACCCTCTAATTACCTATCATCATGTCCATGCAATTGTTCCTTTTGTTCTGTCTCTACATGAAATATTTTAGAGTCCAGAACTGGCTTCCTCATCATTCCCATTCATGGCTTGACTTAGTCTAAGTATCTCATCATCTTGGATGATTTCTGTGTGCTTCATAGTATTCGGTGCATCTACTAAAATGTAGCTGAAATTATTTGATTACCTATATGTGCTCTCTTCTGGATAAGCTCTTCAAAGCATGTACCAAGGCTATTTATTGTTTAAATATACCAAATAAGAATAATTTTGAGTGTTCAAATATTTGTCAGATTGCAACAAAAGAGCACAAAGGGTCTTCAGTGAAAAGAAGACATCTGATAATAAAAAATTTCATTTGAGAAGAAGTTTTGATAAAATTTAATATTGATTAACAGTGAGGTATTTACTTGCCATATAAAATATTTAATGTCTGTATTTTTAAAATGTTTCCTGAGTCAGAACTGTTAAATCCAGTTGATTATTGGTAATAAATGATGTTAGATACAAGGACAATACAATTCTACCTACAAATTCAAATTCAAATGCTTTCCGTAGACTTACTATTGTTATCTTTATTCATGAAGAATAACATTTTACATTTACTACACGAAGACACTTCTTCAGACTACCTGCAAGATTATAGCAGAATTGACAAGACAAGTTGCATAAATATGCATAGATAACTTTGGAAAAGTATGGCATAAGCAGATTTTTTTCTTGGTTCCACTTTATCTTTACATCACCCCTCTCCTCTTCAACCATAGAAATCAATGACCTTGTGCCGCTTTTAGCTCTCCAATTATCCTAAGCTCTTACTGTCTCTTAGCAGGATATGGGGACCCATGATTCTTTCTTCATGTCTTCCCAGTTACAAGTATTTTTCCCAGGGTTTGCAAAAGTAAGTTGCAGAGCTAGTCTTTGATAAATTACTATCTCAATGCCTTAAAAACCATAAAGCTTAAAGGTATTCCATTTGAAAAGTTGACCTTTAGTTGTAAAACTCTCTCAATAAGTAATTGAAGTCTTTTTATTTTCAGGATGTGATGCTAGATGGAGGAAAATTTGGAAGATTCTTCAAATCAAATGACTTAGTTGATACTTTTCTATCCTTCTAATACTTATAAAAAGCTATAGCTTATAAAGGATGATTAAATCAATGATCTTAATTTTTAAGAACCAGAAAACTTTAGCAGGGTCAAGATATTCTTTTATATATATATATATATATATATATATTGTCCTACCTCCTTTCAAAGACAATGGGCTGCTTTTCTGGGCACCTGATGTCTTCTGCTAGCAGTCAGAAGTTGTTTTGTGACGTTTGCTCAGCGTTCAAATGTTCTTTCAATGAATTTGTAGGGGAGAAAGTGGTCTCCCCGTCCTATTCCTCTGTCATCTTAGCTCCTCCCCTCAAGATATTCTATCACAAAATAAAATATGAAGAAAAAAGAGTATTAATAGGGTAAAATAGGGAAGCTGTAATTTTTTTTTAATTATTATTTTTTTTTATTAGTTGGAAGCTAATTACTTCACAACATTTCAGTGGGTTTTGTCATACATTGATATGAATCAGCCATAGATTTACATGTATTCCCCATCCCGATCCCCCCTCCCACCTCCCTCTCCACCCGATTCCTCTGGGTCTTCCCAGTGCACCAGGCCCGAGCACTTGTCTCATGCATCCCACCTGGGCTGGTGATCTGTTTCACCATAGATAGTATACATGCTGTTCTTTTGAAATATCCCACCCTCACTTCTCCCACAGAGTTCAAAAGTCTGTTCTGTATTTCTGTGTCTCTTTTTCTGTTTTGCATAT
Source organism: Cervus canadensis (assembly GCF_019320065.1). NCBI lineage: Eukaryota > Metazoa > Chordata > Mammalia > Artiodactyla > Cervidae > Cervus > Cervus canadensis. The sequence continues at coordinate 33,043,271 of NC_057388.1, read as the reverse complement.
AGGGTTATCGTTACCATCTTTCTAAATTCCATATATATGTGTTAGTATGCTGTAATGTTCTTTATCTTTCTGGCTTACTTCACTCTGTATAATGGGCTCCAGTTTCATCCATCTCATTAGGACTGATTCAAATGAATTCTTTTTGACAGCTGAGTAATATTCCATGGTGTATATGTACCACAGCTTCCTTATCCATTCATCTGCTGATGGGCATCTAGGTTGCTTCCATGTCCTGGCTATTATAAACAGTGCTGCGATGAACATTGGGGTGCACGTGTCTCTTTCAGATCTGGTTTCCTCAGTGTGTATGCCCAGAAGTGGGATTGCTGGGTCATATGGCAGTTCTATTTCCAGTTTTTTAAGAAATCTCCACACTGTTCTCCATAGTGGCTGTACTAGTTTGCATTCCCACCAACAGTGTAAGAGGGTTCCCTTTTCTCCACACCCTCTCCAGCATTTATTGCTTGTAGACTTTTGGATAGCAGCCATCCTGACTGGCGTGTAATGGTACCTCATTGTGGTTTTGATTTGCATTTCTCTGATAATGAGTGATGTTGAGCATCTTTTCATGTGTTTGTTAGCCATCTGTATGTCTTCTTTGGAGAAATGTCTGTTTAGTTCTTTGGCCCATTTTTCGATTGGGTCATTTATTTTTCTGGAATTGAGCTGCAGGAGTTGCTTGTATATTTTTGAGATTAATCCTTTGTCTGTTTCTTCATTTGCTATAATTTTCTCCCAATCTGAGGGCTGTTTTTCACCTTACTTATAGTTTCCTTTGTTGTGCAAAAGCTTTTAAGTTTCATTAGGTCCCATTTGTTTATTTTTGCTTTTATTTCCAATATTCTGGGAGGTGGGTCATAGAGGATCTTGCTGAAAGAGAAATTAAGGAAACAATACCATTCACCATTGCAACAAAAAGAATAAAATACTTAGGAATATATCTACCTAAAGAAACAAAAGACCTATACATAGAAAACTATAAAACACTGATGAAAGAAATCAAAGAGGACACAAACAGATGGAGAAACATACCGTGTTCATGGATTGGAAGAATCAATATTGTCAAAATGGCTATTCTACCCAAAGCAATCTATAGATTCAATGCAATCCCTATCAAGCTACCAAAGGTATTTTTCACAGAACTAGAAGAAATAATTTCACAATTTGTATGGAAATACAAAAAACCTCGAATAGCCAAAGTAATCTTGAGAAAGAAGAATGGAACTGGAGGAATCAACCTGCCTGACTTCAGACTCTACTACAAAGCCACAGTCATCAAGACAGTATGGTACTGGCACAAAGACAGAAATATAGATCAATGGAACAGAATAGAAAGCCCAGAGATAAATCCACGAACCTATGGACACCTTATCTTTTGACAAAGGAGGCAAGGATATACAATGGAAAAAAGACAACCTCTTTAACAAGTGGTGCTGGGAAAACTGGTCAACCACTTGTAAAAGAATGAAACTAGAACACTTTCTAACACCATACACAAAAATAAACTCAAAATGGATTAGAGATCTAAATGTAAGACCAGAAACTATAAAACTCCTAGAGGAGAACCTAGGCAAAACACTCTCCGACATAAATCACAGCAAGATCCTCTATGACCCACCTCCCAGAATATTGGGAAACTGTAATTTTTATGTATAAAAATGATTTCTATTTTCCAGAAATTGAATGAAAGTATTTTTAAAGGTCTTGATTGAAAATGGAAGCTTCTGCAATTGTTAATTACAACATTAGGTGTTTATCTGTGCAGGCCAATTAAATCTCAATGGAAGCTTCTTTATTAAGGCATTATCTAATTAGACATTAGAATATCTTATTGGGGATGTTTCTAGAATGTTTTTTGTTAAGCTCAATATTAGGTCAGAATTTTTTTAGATTCTTTAAATCATATAGTTATTTAGTACCAAAAGTAAAGAATATTAAGCTGTAATTTCTAACAAGAAAACCTCCAAAAACTTGTTACTATTTTAGAAAATTTTGCTATAAATATTTCTGTGTGAGTATCCTGGATGGGTAGAGTAGCCAATGAACTTGCTAAGCACAAGTAGAAATAATGATTAGTGTATCAAATAAAGCAAGACAACCCATACCTAAGAACCCATAATTATATTTCCCCCCCATGCATATCCATGGGCAGATGTAGATGAACAAAGATTTACGGAATGTGGATTCAGCTCAGGGTCACACCTTGCATACCACAGATTTTTTACAACTAACTATGCATGCTTCATCCTTAGCAATAGAAAAGCTTTTGCCCCCATATGGCACCATTCAGCTTTCTCAGGTCCCTTTTGACACTAATAAAAACACATTAGTAAAACAAGTTGTTGCCTGTTATCCTGAAAAAATAACAACTTAAGAGTGATGGCTAGATGTTTCATTCTTCAGATACTTTGCCACCTAACACACCCTCTTCTGAACTATGCCACAACATAACCAGCTCTCCTTAGTTACAACTGCACACTTACCTATCTTGTATAGGGCAGAGTGAGCCCTCCTCCTCAAAGCGAGAATCAACAGTGTTTCTCTTTCTTATTGATTATCCTACCTTTTATTACTGGCAGACTTAGGTCTACCTTTTATTACTGACAGACCACTTAATAATTATTAAGAGGTTAACAATTTCCTCTTATTAATCTGTCTCCTTTGAAATCAAATATAACAATATATTTACAGTCTTCTGCCTATCTCACATTCTTGTTGTGTGATGTTTTATTTGAAACATTACAATGAGACCAAATATAAAAAGCTTATATTCACATGTGTGATACAGGTTTTTGTGTATATTTATTAACTTCCAATGATTAAAATTTAAATGGAATTATCATTTATGTACACCCCTGCATATTTAGGACAAGGTAAATCTTTATAAATTTTTGTGGAGGTGAGAACACCATTGGGATAGTCATATAATGATTTGAGACCATTGTTTTACCTCATGGATCTTTGCCCCAAAGTCAGCAAAAAAGACTCCTTAGATAAATGATGAGTAGTAATAAAGCAGTAGTATTTAATATTTCACAAAATAGAGAGAACAGTTAGTAACAAATAGTGAAACAAAAGGAGACAAAGGGTTTCTCAGAAATAGACAAAACACTGCTAATGAAAACAACCATGAAGTACCAGTGTTTTCATTAATTAGATTGTCAGAGGAAAATGAAGTTCTATATTATGGCAGTAGTGTAATCAGACAGCCTTTTCAAAAAGCATTTTGCTAATGTGAAACAAGAGATATAAAAATATTTGTATTCTTTACCAAGTGAATCCAAAAGTGTTATAACTGTCCTAAAGAAATATGGAAGAAAATAAACTGAGGTAATTTTCATTACAATATTAATTCCTATACAAAGAAAATGGAAATTGGTTTTAAAGTCCAAATTTAGTGGTGGTTAAATAAATTTGGGGAGATCTGATACATGACAGAATATTATATTGCCACTAACTATTATGGGTATGCTTTCTATTCTTATAATTTGAAAATGTTTGTTTATAATGTTAAGTGAGAGTAATAGCATTCCAAAAATTCACATGCTAATATGAGCTACATATACATACAAAGGACAAGCCAGAGGAAAGTAAACTAAGATAGAATTAAAGGATAATAGAGTGATAGATTTCAGTTTATTTTCCTTCCATAGTTATGACAGGTGGTTATGGTACCTATCTAATAAAAAAATAATTAGATACAAGAAAATATAAGTATAGTAAGTAGACTACAAATTTAAGAAAAGAAGTCGAATTGAACTTATCCAATAATAAATGAATAATGATGGTTGGGTTAAAACATCTTCATACTGATTTGATAGTATTAAATCATCAGTTATTTGGTCTAACACATTCTACTCTTTTTCATCACAACAGTAAATAGCTTATTTTAAAATGAATTCATTTGCTTTGGATTGAACGGAGAGACTAGAATTAAGTAAACTTAGCCACTCTTTTTAAACAAATTTTATTTATTTATTTATATTTTGCCTGCTTTGGGTCCTCATTGCTTTGCGCAGGTTTTCTCTAGTTGTGGCAAGCAGGGGCTACTCTTTGTTGCAATTCCCAGGCTGCTCATTTCAGTGGCTTCTCTTGTTGTGGAGTACAGGCTCTAGGCATGTGCACTTCAGTTAGGAAGGTTGATTTCTCCAGCTCCATTCTTCTTTCTCAAGACTGCTTTGGCTATTTGGGGTCTTTTGTGTTTCCATATGAATTGTGAAATTTTTTGTTCCAGTTCTGTGAAAAAAATGTCATTGGTAATTTGATAGGGATCGTATTGAATCTGTAGATTGCATTTGGTAGTATAATCATTTTCATAATATTGATTCTTCCTGCCCAGGAACATGGAATATCTCTCCATCTGTTTATGTCATCTTTGATTTCTTTCACTAGTGTCTTATAATTTTCTGTGTACAGCTCGTCTCCTTAGGTAACTTTATTCCCAGATATTTAATTCTCTTGGTTGCAATGGTGAATGGGATTGATTCCTTAATTTCTCTTTCTGATTTTTCATTCTTAGTATATAGAAATGCAAGTGATTTCTGTCTATTGATTTTTTATCCTGCAACTTTGCTAAATTCACTAATTAGCTCTAGCAATTTTCTGATTCTATCTTTAGGGTTTTCTATTTCAGTACCACAGTAATCCAAGTCTATGCCCCAACCAGTAACACTGAAGAAGCTGAAGTTGAATGGTTCTAGGAAGACCTACAAGACATTCTAGAAATAACACCCCCAAAATATGTTCTTTTCATTATAGGGGACTGGAATGCAAAAGTAGGAAGTCAAGAAACACCTGGAGTAACAGGCAAATTTGACCTTGGAGTACAGAATGAAGCAGGACAAAGGCTAATAGAGTTGTGCCAAGAGAACACAGTGGTCATAGCAAACACCCTCTTCCAACAACACAAGAGAAGACTCTACACATGGACATCATCAGATTGTCAACACAGAAGTCAGATTGATTATATTCTTTGCAACCAAAGATGGAGAAGCTCTGTACTGTCAGCAAAAACAATACCGGGAGTTGACTATGGCTCAAATTATGAACTCCTTATTGCCAAATTCAGACTTAAACTGAAGAAAGTAGGGGAAACCACTAGACCGTTCAGGTATGACCTAAATCAAATCCCTTATGATTATACAGTGGAAGTGAGAAATAGATTTAAGGGACTAGATCTGATAGACAGAGAGCCTGATGAACTATGGACAGAGGTTCATGACATTGTACAGGAGACAGGGATCAAGACCATCCCCAAGAAAAAGAAAGGCAAAAAAGCAAAATGGCTGTCTGAGGAGGACTTACAAATAGCTGTGGAAAGAAAGGAAGTGAAAAGCAAAGGAGAAAAGGAAAGATATACCCATTTGAATGCAGAATTCCAAAAAATAGCAAGGAGAGATAAGAAAGCCTTCCTCAGCGATCAGTGCAAAGAAATAGAGGAAAACAATAGAATAGAAAACTCTAGAGATCTCTTCAAGGAAATTAGAGATACCAACGGAACATTTCATGCAAAGATGGTTTCGATAAAGGACAGAAATGGTATGGACCTAACAGAAGAAGAAGATATTAAGAAGAGATGGCAAGAATACACAGATGGGCTCTACAAAAAAAATCTTCATGACCCAGATAATCACGATGCTGTGATCACTTACCTAGAGCCAAACTTCCTGGAATGTGAAGTCAAGTGGGCCTTAGGAAGTATCACTATGAACAAAGCTAGTGGAGGTGATGGAATTCCAGTTGAGCTATTTCAAATCCTGAAAGATGATGCTGTTACAGTGCTGCGCTCAATATGCCAACAAATTTGGAAAACTCAGCAGTGGCCACGGGACTGAAAAAGGTCAGTTTTCATTCCAATCCCTAAGAAAGGAAATCCCAAAGAATGCTCAAACTACTGCACAATTGCACTCATCTCACACGCTAGTAAAGTAATGCTCAAAATTCTCCAAGCCAGGCTTCAGCAATACATGAACCGTGAACTTCCAGTTATTCAAACTGGTTTTAGAAAAGGCAGAGGAACCAGAGATCAAGTTGCCAACATCCGCTGGATCATCAAAAAGCCAAGAGAGTTCCAGAAAAACATCTATTTCTGCTTTGTTGACTATGCCAAAGCCTTTGACTTTGGATCATGATAAACTGTGGAAAATTCTGAAAGAGATGGGAATCCTAGACCACCTGACCTGCCTCTTGAGAAACCTGCATGTAGGTCTGGAAGCAACAGTTAGAACTGGACATGAAACAACAGACTGGTTCCAAATAGGAGAAAAAGGAGTACGTCAAGGCTGTATATTGTCACCCTGCTTATTTAACTTATATGCAGAGTACATCATGAGAAACGCTGGGCTGGAAGAAGCACAAGCTGGAATCAAGATTGCCGGGAGAAATATCAATAACCTCAGATATACAGATAACACCACCCCTTATGGCAGAAAGTGAAGAAGAACTAAAGAGCCTTTGATACAAGTGAAAGAGGAGAGTGAAAAAGTTGGCTTAAAGCTCAACATTCAGAAAACTAAGATCATGGCATCTGGCCCCATCACGTTATGGCAAATAGATGGGGAAACAGTGGAAACAGTGTCAGAGTTTATTTTTGGGGGCTCCAAAATCACTGCAGATGGTGATTGCAGCTATGAAATTAAAAGACCTTTACTCCTTGGAAGGGAAAGTTATGACCAACCTAGATAGCATATTAAAAAGCAGAGACATTACTTTACCAACAAAGGTCCGTCTAGTCAAGGCTATGGTTTTTCCAGTGGTCATGTATGGATGTGAGTTGGACTATAAAGAAAGCTGAGCACAGAAGAATTGATGCTTTTGAACTGTGGTGTTGGAGAAGACTCTTTTTTTTTTTTTTTCAAGGGAAGTTTTTATTTTAATTTTTTTTAAGAGTCCCTTGGACTGCAAGGAGATCCAACAAGTCCAGCCTAAAGGAAGTTAGTCCTTGGTGTTCATTGGAAGGACTGATGTTCAAGCTGAAACTCCAGTACTTTGGCCACTTGATGCGAAGAGGTGACTCATTTGAAAAGACCCTGATGCTGGGAAAGATTGAGGGCAGGAGGAGAAGGGGACGACAGAGGATGAGATGGTTGGATGGCATCACCGACTCAATGGACATGAATTTGAGTAAACTCTGGGATTTGGTGATGGACAGGGAGGCCTGGCCTTGTGCCGTTCATGGAGTCACAAAGTGTCTGACATGACTGAGCTACTGAACTGATGTACGGTGTCATGTCATCTGCAAACAGTGAGAGCTTTACTTCTTCATTTCTGATCTGGATTTCTTTTATTTCTTTTTCTTCTCTGATTGCTGTAGCTAGGACTTCCAGAACTATGTTGAATAATAGTGGTGAAAGTGGACACCCTAGTCTTGTTCCTGACCTTAGGGGGAATGCTTTCAGCTGTTCACCACTGAGAATAATGTTCGCTGTAGGCTTGTCATATATGGTCTTTACTATGTTGATATAGGTTCCTTCTATGCCCATTTTTTGAAGAGTTTTAATCATAAATGGGTGCTGAATTTTATCAAAGGCTTTTTCTGCATCTATTGAGGTTAACATGTGGGTTTTATCTTTCCATTTGTTAATATGGTGCATCACATTGATTGTTTACATATATTGAAGAATCCTTGCATCCCTGGAATAAACCCAACTTGATCATGGTATGTGAGATTTTTGATGTGTTGCTGAATTCTATTTGCTAAAATTTTGTTTAGGTTTTTTGCATCTATGTTCATCAGTGATGTTGGCCTGTAGTTTTCTTTTTTGGTGTAGTCTTTGTCTAGGTTTGGTATCAGGGTGATTGTGACCTTGTAGAATGAGTTTGGAAGTGTTTCTTCCTCTGCAATTTTTTGAAAGAGTTTTAGAAGGATAGGTATTAGCTCTTCTCTAAATGTTTGATAGACTTCTCCTGTGAAGCCATCTGGTCTTGGGCTTTTGTTTTCTGGGAGGTTTGTTGTTGTTTTTTTGTTTTTTTTTTTTTAATCACAGCTTCAATTTCAGTGCTTGTAATTGGGTTGCTTGTAATTTCCATTTCTTCCTGATTCAGTCTTGGAAAATTTAACTTTTCTAAAAATCTATCCATTTCTTCCAGGTTATCCATTTTATTGCCATATCATTGTTCATAATAGTCTCTTATAATCCTTTGTATTTCTCCACTGTCTGTTGTAACCTCTCCTTTATCATTTCTAATTTTGTTGATTTGATTCTTCTTTCTTTTTTTCTTGATGAGTCTGGCTAAAGGTTTGTCAATTTTGTTTATCTTCTCAAAGAACCAGCTTTTAGTTTTAGTTATCTTTACTATTGTTTCTTTCATTTCTTTTTCAGTGATTTCTGCTCTGATCTTTATGATTTCTTTCCTTCTACTAATTTTGGGCTTTTTTCCCTCCAGTTGTTATAGGCGTAAAGTTAGGTTGTCTATTTGATGTTTTTCTTGTTTCTTGAGGTAGGACTGTATTGCTATAAACTTCCCTGTTAGAACTGCTTTTACTGCATCCCACAGGTTTTGAGTTGTGTTTTCATTGTCATTTGTTTCTAGAATTTTTTTTTTTTTAATGTCCCTTTTCATTTCTTCAGTAACCTGTTGGTTATTTAGAAACATGTTGTTTAATCTCCATGTGTTTTTCTTACAGTTTTTTTTTTTTTCTTGTAATTGATATCTAGTTCTATAGCTTTGTGGTCAGAGAAGATACTTGATATGATCTCAACTTTTTTAATTTACTGAGGTTTCATTTGTGACCCAAGATGTGGTCTATCCTGGAGAATGTTGAACATGCACTTGAGAAGAAGGTGTATTCTTCTGCATTTGGATGGAATATCCTGAAAATATCAATGAGATCCATTTCACCTAAAGTATCATTTAAGACTTGTGTATCCTTTTTAATTTTCTGTTTTGATGATCTGTTGATTGTTGTGAGTGGGGTGTTAAAGTCTCCTACTATTATTGTGTTACTATCACTTTCTCCTTTTATGTCTGTTAGTGTTTGTTTTATGCATTGAGGTGCTCCTATGTTGGGTGCATAGATATTTATAATTGTTATGTCTTCCTCTTGGGTTGATTCCTTGATCACTATGTAGTGTCCTTCCTTATCTCTTGTAATCTTCTTTATTTTAAGGTGTATTTTGTCTGATATGAGGATTGTTACTCCAGCTTTCTTTTGCTTCACATTTGCATGGAATGTGTTTTTCCATCCTCTCACTTTCAGTCTATATGTGTCTTGAGGTCTGAAGTGGGTTTCTTGTAGACAGCATATATATGGATCTTATTTTTGTATCCATTCAGCCAGTCTGTGTCTTTTGGATGGAGCAGTTAATCCGTTTACATTTTTAAGTAATTATTGAGGTATATATATATATATATATATATATTGGAATTCCTATTGGAATATATATATATATATATATTCCTATTGCCATTTTCTTAATGGGGTTGATCTTGGGGTTGCTTGGGGTTGATTTTGTAGATCTTTTTTCTTTTGTTGTATTTCTTGACTGTATAAATCCCTTTAACATTTGTTGTAAAGCTGATTTGGTGGTACTGAATTCTCTTAACTTTTGCTTGTCTGAAAAGCTTATTTCTCCATCAATTTTGAATGGGATCCTTGTTGGGTACAGTAATCGTGGTTGTAGATTTTTCCCTTACAGTACTTTAAATATATCCTGCCATTCTCTTCTGGTCTGCAGAGTTTCTGCTGAAAGATCAACTGTTAAGTATATGGGGTTTGTCTTGTATGTTACTTGTTGCTTCTCCCTTGCTGTGTTTAATATTCTTTGTGTTTAGTCTTTGTTAGTTTGATTAGTATGTGTCTTAACATGTTTCTCCTTGGATTTATCCTGTATGAGACTCTTTGTGCCTCTTGGACTTGATTGTCTATTTATTTTTCCATGTTGTGGAAATTTTGAACTATAATCTCTTCAAAAATTTTCTCATACCTTTTCTTTTTTTCTTCTTCTTCGGGAACCCCTATAATTTGAATGTTGGTGTATTTGATATTGTTCCAGATGTCTCTGAAACTATCCTCAGTTCTTTTCATTCTTTTCACTTTATTCTGCTCTTCAGAAGTTATTTCCACCATTTTATTTTCCAGCTCACTGATCCGTTCTTCTGCTTCAGATATTCTGCTATTGATTCCTTCTAGAGTATTTTTAATTTAAATAATTGTGTTGTTTGTCTCTGTATGTTTATTCTTTATCATTATTCTGAATTCTTTTTCAGGTAGTTTGCCTGTTTCCTCTTCATTTATTTGAACTTCTGTGTTTCTAGTTTGTTCCTTCATTTGTGTAGTATTTCTCTGCCTTTTCATTTTTTTTTTTTTTTTTAACTTATTGTGTTTGAGGTCTCCTTTTCCCAGACTTCAAGGTAGAATTTTATTTTTCCTTTTGGTTTCTGCCTTCTTAAGGTTGATCCAGTGGTTTGTGTAAGCTTCCTATAGGGTGAGATTTGTGCTGAGTTTTGTTTGTTTGTTTGTTTGTTTTTCCTCTGAGGGGCAAGTCTGAATGAGGTGGTAATCCTGTTTGCTAATGATTGGGTTTGTATTTTTGTTTTGTTTGTTGTTCAGATGAGGTGTTCCTACACAGGGTGCTACTGGTAATTGGGTGATACCAGGTCTTGTATTCAAGTGGTTTCCTTTGTGTGAGTTCTCACTATTTGATACTCCCTAGTGTTAGTTCTCTGGTAGTCTAGGGTATTGGAGTCAGTACTCCCATTCCAAGGCTCAGGGCTTGATCTCTGGTCAGAAACGAAGATTCCACAAGTGGTTTGTTATGGCATTAAGTAAGATTAAAACAAATATTCCAAAATGAGAAACCAAAGATGAACTCCAGACAAATAGCAGTTACAAAATCAGACAAATAATGATTAAAATAATGGAATATACACATACACATATATGCCCTTGAGCAGAGTCAAAACAGTCCAACAAAAATAAAGTACCATATATTGACCCAGTGAAAAAAGGAGGTAAAAAATTATATTTACCAGTTAAGAACAAAATTAACTGTCGGGGTGGGGGTTGTAACTCTCAGGGGGGTGTGCCTTGGATCTGTCTTGTCGCAACAAAAATTTGAAGCGACAGATGGACCAGTGCTACATCTGATGAACGGACCAGTGTTACATCCCTCGGATGGACCAGTGTTACAGCTCCATGTTACAGCTCAGTTTTATTTAGAAAGCAGAGGAGACTATATCCTCGAGGTGTGAGGGTGGGCTGACCCAAAAGACATGAAGAGAAGAGCAGCCCCCAGCCCAACTTTGGCTCCTCTTTTTATATGTTTTTTCTCCTCCCCATGGGCCTGCCCTACGTAAATTGGGCTAGCCATGAGTGCTGTTTATTTTACCAGAGGTCCTTGCCCCAGTCCTTGGACCTTCCTTTGTTTTATTTTTGCAGGCTTTTCCCTTCTTTGTCTTTTAGGCATCACCATTCTGGACTCCTTTTTCCTATTCTAACTAACAAACATTCCCCCCTCTAGAGTTGGGAGGCCCAATTCTTTGGGAATAGGGGAGTTGAGGTTTTTCTGGCTACTTCCTGCTGAACTGGGATGGCGAGGGACATTGGGACTCCCCCTCTTGCTAGTCTCAAGCCTCAGAGTCCTTATAGTGGTGTCCATCTAAGGGTGAGTAATATTTTTTGTGGTCAACTGTAGTTTTATATATTCTTATTGAACTGGCACTGCTTGTTGTAGCTTTTGACCTGGGCAGAGACAAAATGGGTTAGACAATTGATAATAGATGGAGCAATCATAAGCAGCATCAATATGGTGATGACAGAAACTAGTAGGGGCATTAGCCAAGTCCAAATCTCCCATCACCAGGAGAATCCCCAAAGAGAGATTGTAGCTACCCCAGGAACTCTCCAGCTTGTTCTTTGAGCTCCTTAGGGTCTGAATGTTTTTCTTGAGGACTGTGAGACTTCCTTTAACTTAGCTGGAGATATTTACCCAGAAACAACATGTCTCATTCAAGATGGCTCATGTCCCTCCTTGTTCAGAGATCAGGAGATCTATCTCTTGTCAGTTTTGGAGTACAACCCCTGCCAAGCTGTGGTAGCTCTTTAGAGCTGTCCTGAGAAATCTTATCCCCAGAAACCTAATTTTGGGGATGTTCATTATAATGGCACTCATTTGTAGTTCTGAATAGGTGTCTGAGATCTCCCAGGGGCTCACAGGTGGATTGAGTGTCCTCTTCTGTTTTCTTCCACAGCTTGACTCATGAGTAGTGAATCCAGGAATTGTGTCCTGGAACCTTGACTGTTGTGGCAGTAGAACATATTACAGGGTAGCAGCTCTTCCATGTGGGCTGGGGTTGGGCCCTTGGGGACCCATCTTTCCAGACTTTAATTAGGACTAGAGTCCTTGGAGCATATAGTGGTGACTGTTTAGCATCTTTTGGGTCCTGATTGACACCCCACAAACATATATCCTGTTGGAATTGCCCAATGGCCAATTGGAGGGTCTGAGCCTCTGGATCTAGGAAGAGGTCATTGATATAAACAAAAGGTCCCCCATAAAGCATCACATAAGGACTAAAACCAACCTTGTCTAGGGGAAATATGGGTGTGGAGGAGAGCTATTGATAAAGCCTCCTTCCATCCCAAGGAAGTCTTCTGGGTTATCTTTTTTATCGTTGATTTTAAGAATTGGTTGGCTCTTTCTACTTTTCCTGAAGACTGAGGCCTCCAGGCACAATGGAGAAAATAAGTAATGCCCAATGCTTTAGAGAACCCTTGGGTGATCTTAGAAGTATATGATGTCCCATTGTCACTTTGTAATGACTTGGTTAGACCAAATCTCAGAATGATTTCATGGAGCAGTTTTTTTTTTTTTTTTTTTTTTAACCACCTTCTCAGCCTTCTCAGTCTAAGTGGGAAAGCCTTCAATCCATCCTGTGAACATATCTATCATGACCAGTATGTATTTATACCCTTGAGAAACTGGCATCTGGGTGAAGTCCATCTGCCAGTCCTCTCCTGGGTAGGTTCGACATTGTTGGGTGGGCTGGGCCAGCTGGGGTCTTCAAACTCCTTGGGGGTTGTTTAATTGGCAAGTGGAGACCACTTGCCTTATATTTGTTTGGAGGCCTGTTCCTCTGAAGGACCTTTCTAATAATCTTTGGAGGGCTTTTCCCCCTAAATGAGTGGTGTCATGTAAGGAATTAACTAACTTCCATTGGAAGTTCCCAGGCAGAAAAAGGAGTCCCTTCTTTTGGACCCACCCCATATGATCTTCTTGAAAGCCCTCACTCTTAGCTTTAAGAGTCTCACCTTCAGTATATGAAGGAGTGTCTGGCAAATTGGTCTGTGGAATTAAGGTGGCAACCCTTATTAGGTCATTGTTCTGTAATGCTGCTCTTTTAGCTGCTTGGTCAGCTGTTTTGTTCCCTCATGCCACTTCCATGATCCTTTTTAGTGTCCTTATGGGAGACTGAAACCTCAGCAGACAGATGGGCTGCTTCCAAGAGCCTAAGGATTTGAACACATTTGATTGGGGACCCTTGGGTGGTCAAGTGGTCTCTTTTTTCCAAATAGCAGCATGTGCATGTAGCACCAGAGAGGCATACTTGAAGTCAGTGTAAATGGCTACTCTTTTTCCTTTTCCCAGTGCTAAAGCTCGAGTCAGGGCTATGAGCTCAGCTAATTGGGCTGAAGTAACTGGTGGCAAAGGTTTAGTCTCTATGGTCTCAAAATTGGAGACTACCGCATATCTGGCCCTCCTTTTTCCATCCAAGACAAAGCTGCTTCCATCAGTGTACCAGATTTTCTCAGGATTGGTCAGACGATCTTCTGACAGTCCCTCTCAGGACTTTGTGCAGTGGTCCAAGGTTTCTAGGCAAGAGTGAAAGGGGAAAAAGCCCTTGGGGGTAGGCAAGAGGGTGACTGGGTTAAGAACCTCACAAGTGGATTTAGTGAGGCCTGGATTTTCCATCAGCACTACTTGATATCTGAGGATTCTTTGATCAGACATCCATAAGTAGCCTCTCCCATTTAGGAGTTGTTTCACTTGGTGGCTGGTAAAAATAGTTATTTTGCCCCCAAAAGAGAGTTTTAAAGCATCTTCTATCATGATTGTAATAGCTGCAAGATTTTGAAGGCAGGGAGGCCACCCTCAAGCAGTTGGGTTGAGCCTCTAGGATAAGTAAGCTACATCCTGGGGCTCAGGTCCCGAAGTTTAAGTTAACACTCCCAAGGCTATTCCTTCTTTTTCATGGACATAAAGTTGGAATGCTTTTTCTGGGTCTGGTATCCTCAAGGCAGATGCTTGAGTTAAGGTTTGTTTTAGTGTAGCCTCTGCCTTCTTTTGAGGAGTTCCCCACATCAGTGGGATTGAATCATCCTATCCCTTCCAGCTTTCATATAAGGGCTGGGCAATTAGATCATAGTTGAGTATCCAGATTCTACAATACCCAGTTAGCCCCAGGAAAACTCACAATTGTTTTTGAATCATGGAGGTGGGCAACTGGAGGATTCCTTGTACTTGATCAGAGGACAGACTCCTGGACCTGTGTGTAATCTGAGCTCCCAGGTAAGTGACCTTTGTCTTGACCATCTGTGCCTTAGCATGGGAGACTTTATATATCCCCTCTCTGCCAAAAAGTTTAGAACCTGAATTGCATGTTGTTGGGCATTTTTCTCATCTGGAGAGCAGATTAGTAGGTCATCTACATATTGTAATATTTTCCCATTAGGTCCCAAGTCCAGATCTAGGAGATCCTGGCTAAAAACCTGCCCAAATAGGTGGGGGCTATCTCTGAACCCCTGAGATAATACTGTCCAATCTTCTGTTGGTGTTTTTCTCCTGGAGCCTCCCACTCAATGGCAAATAGATATTTGGATTCTTTAGCTAGTGGTATGCAAAGAATGTATCTTTGAGATGCAAGACTGTAAACCACTTGGCAATGGGTGGGATTTCTCCCAAGATTATATAGGGATTGTGTACTGTGGGACGGAGGGGGACTACAGCTTCATTTATGATCTGGTTATCTTGAGCCATTCACCAGGTTCCGTCCTTTTTCTTTACAGGGAGGATCGGGGTATTACACAGTGAATTGGTGGGGACCAGTAGCCCACAGGCAAGGAATTTATTTATTAGAGGCTATAGTCCTTCTCGAGCTTCTCTTCTGAGGGGATATTGTTTCCGGTTTGGAAACTGAGTAGGGTCTCGGAGGATAATGATGACCAGTTCAGCTTGGTGGGCTTGGCCAGAGGTCCCCTGGTCCCACACCTGGGGGTTAATTTTGTCCTCCCATAGTTTTTGATTCCTATCTACTGGAGAGGGTATAATGGGTTCCTCAGTAGTAACAAGAAACTGTAGGGCTCTAGAGGCTGAAAAACTTCTCATCACAAGGGTGGCCCTCAGTTTAGTGAGTATATCTTTTCCCAATAAGGGAGCAGGACACTCAGGGAACACCAGAAACTGGTGGGGAAATATTTGTCCATCCCAGCAACAAAGAAGTGCTCAGGTGAACCTTTTAGTAATTGTTTTTCCTGTAGCACCTAAAATGGTACAGGTTTGGGAGGAGAAGCCTCCAGAGTAGGAAGTCAGGACAGCATAGGTAGCCCTGTGTCAACCAAGAAATTCTCGGACCTGTCTGCCACATCCAGTTGCAACTTTGGCTCCAGCCCTGTGATGGTTATCTGTGACAGGCGGGCTAGCTGGAGTGGACCACTTAAGTCCTATTGAACCATCATGAGGGAAGGCTTGGTGCTTGACCTTGAGGATCTTGGGTCCCCAGGGTGGAGCGCCGCCCAATGTCCCAGTTGATGGCATTTTTAGCAAGCCATTTTAGGAGACTTGTCCCGGTTTGTACATTCTTTGGCCCAATGTCCCGCCTGTCTACATATTAGGCATTTGCCCTGTGCTTTGTCCTTCAAGGACTCTGGGTTTGCCATAGGGCTTCCCTGGGGGGTGGCCAGCATCTGGGCATGCCTTGTCTCTTTCCTTTTCTCCCTGTCCTGGGCCTTAGCCTCCCTCTCCTGTTCTCTGTTTTAAAGGTATTGGTGGCTGTCTGAACCATCTCGTCTAAAGAGACAGCAGGGTCCTGCTGCTATAGTTGTAACTTTATCCTTATGTCTGATGCACATTGATACAGGAATTTGTCCTTTAAAATCACCTGTCCCTCGTAAGCATCTAAGTCCAGATTGGTAAACTTTTGGAGGGCCCCTTTTAGCCATTCCAGAAAGGCAAAGGGGTTCTCATTGGGCTCCTGAGTTATTGCTGAGACCAGGGCATAGCTGATTACTTTTTGCTGGGCTGATTTCAGTCCTGCCTTTACATAGATCAGAAAATGATTCCTTTCCCAGATGTGCTCAGGGTCATTATAATTCCAAATAGGATCTGGGGAGGGGACCGCAGTTTTCCCTACTGGGTATTTATTGTTTGACATGTGAAGCCCTGTCACATAACTTCGGGCTTCATTTAAGACCCTAGCATGCCCAGGGTCAGATAAAGTTTGGCAAAATATGACCATGATATCCTCCACATCAAGTCAAAGGCCAAGGTAATGTCTTGGAATGTATCTATGTATTTGCCTGGGTCATCTGTATAGCTTTCCCGGTCTTCTTTAATCTGTCTTAGTTCTAAGAGGGAGAAGGGCTTATCGATCCAGTTTAGTACAGTTCAGTTCAATCGCTCAGTTGTGTCCGACTCTTTGCGACCCCATGAATCGCAGCACGCCAGGCTTCCCTGTCCATCACAAGCTCCCAGAGTTTACTCAAACTCATGTCCTCGAGTCGGTGATGCCATCCAGCCATCTCATCCTCTGTCATCCCCTTCTCCTCCTGCCCCCAATCCCTCCGAGCATCAGGGTCTTTTCCAATGAGGCAACTCTTCGCATGAGGTGGACAAAGTATTGGAGTTTCAGCTTCAGCATCAGTCCTTCCAATGAACACCCAGGACTTATCTCCTTCAGGATGGACTGGTTGGATCTCCTTGCAGTCCAAGTGACTCTCAAGAGTCTTCTCCAGCACCACAGTTCAAAAGCATCAATTTTTCGGTGCTCAGCTTTCTTCACAGTCCTACTCTCACACCCATACATGACCACTGGAAAAACCATAGCCTTGACCAGACGGACCTTTGTTGGCAAAGTAATGTCTCTGCTTTTTAATATGCTATCTAGGTTGGTCATAACTTTCCTTCCAAGGAGGAAGCGTCTTTTAATTTCATGGCTGCAGTCACCATCTGCAGTGATTTTGGAGCCCCCCAAAGTAGTCTGACACTGTTTCCACTGTTTCCCCATCTATTTCCCATGATGTGATGGGACCAGATGCCATGATCTTAGTTTTCTGAATGTTGAGCTTTAAGCCAACTTTTTCATTCTCCACTTTCACTTTCATCAAGAGGCTTTTTAGTTCCTCTTCACTACTGCCATAAGCGTGGTGTTATCTGCATATCTGAGGTTATTGATATTTCTCCCAGCAATCTTGATTCCAGCTTGTGCTTCTTCCAGCCCAGCATTTCTCATGATGTACTCTGCATATATGTTAAATAAGCAGGGTGACAATATACAGCCTTGACATACTCCTTTTCCTATTTGGAACTAGTCTGTTGTTCCATGTACAGTTCTAACTGTAGCTTCCTAACCTGCATACAGATTTCTCAACAGGAAGGTCAGGTCATCTAGTATTCCCATCTTTTTCAGAATTTTCCACAGTTTATTGTGTCCCACACAGTCAAAGGCTTTGGCATAGTCAATAAAGCAGAAATAGATGTTTTTCTGGAACTCTCTTGCTTTTTCGATGATCCAACAGATATTGGCAATTTGATCTCTGGTTCCTCTGCCTTTCCTAAAACCAGCTTGAACATCTGGAAGTTCTCGGTTCACGTATTGCTGAAGCCTGGCTTGCAGAATTTTCAACATTACTTTACTAGCGTGTGAGATGAGTGCAATTGTGTGATAGTTTGAGCATTCTTTGGCATTGCCTTTCTGTGGGATTGGAATGAAAATGGACCTTTTCCAGTCCTGTGGCCACTTCTGAGTTTTCCAAATTTACTGGCATATTGAGTGCAGAACTTTCACAAAATCGTCTTTCAGGATTTGAAGTAGCTCAACTGGAATTCCCTCACATCCACTAGCTTTGTTCGTTGATGCTTGACTTCACATTCCAGGATGTCTGGCTCTATGTGAGTGATCACACCATCGTGATTATCTGGGTTGTGAAGATCTTTTTTGTACAGTTCTTCTGTGTGTTCTTGCCACCTCTTCTTAATATCTTCTGCTTCTGTTAGGTCCATACCATTTCTGTCCTTTATTGAGCCAATCTTTGCATGAAATATTCACTTAGTATCTCTAATTTTCTTGAAGAGATCTCTAATTTTTCCCATTCTGTTTTTTCCTCTATTTCTTTGCACTGATCGCTGAGGAAGGCTTTCTTATCTCTCCTTGCTACTCTTTGGAACTCTGCATTCAAATGGGTATATCTTTCCTTTTCTCCTTTGCTTTTTGCTTCCCCTCTTTTCATAGCTATTTGTAAGGCCTCCTCAGACAACCATTTTGCCTTTTTGAATTTCTTTTACATGGGGATGGTCTTGATCCCTGTCTCCTGTACAATGTCATGAACCTCCCTCCATAGTTCATCAGGCACTCTATCAGATCTAGTCCCTTAAATCCATTTCTCACTTCCACTGTATAATCATAAGGGATTTGATTTAGGTCATACCTGAATGGTTTAGTGGTTTTCCCTACTTTCTTCAATTTAAGTCTCAATTTGGCAATAAGGAGTTCATTATCTGAGTCACAGTCAGCTCCTAGTCTTGTTTTTGCTGACTGTGTAGAGCTTCTCTATCTTTGGCTGCAAAGAATATAATCAATCTGATTTCGGTGTTGACCATCTGATGATGTCCATGTGTAGAGTCTTCTCTTGTTTTTGTGGAAGAGAGTGTTTGCTGTGACCAGTGCATTCTCTTGGCAAAACTCTATTAGCCTTTGCCCTGCTTCATTCTGTACTCCAAGGCCAAATTTGCCTGTTACTCCAGGTGTTTCTTGACTTCCTACTTTTGCATTCCAGTCCCCTATAATGAAAAGGACATCTTTTTTGGGTGTTACTTCTAAAAGGTCTTATAGGTCTTCATAGAAGCATTCAACTTCAGCTTCTTCAGTGTAACTGGTTGGGGCATAGGCTTGGATTACCATGATATTGAATGGTTTGTCTTGGAAGCGAACAGAGATCATTCTGTCATTTTTGAGATTGCATCCAAGTACTGCATTTCGGACTCTTTTGTTGACCATTTTGGCAACTCCATTTCTTCTAAGGGATTCCTGCCCACAGTAGTAGATATAATGGTCATCTGAGTTAAATTCACCCATTCCAGTCCATTTTAGTTCGCTGATTCCTAGAATGTCGATGTTTACTCTTGCCATCTCCTGTTTGACCACTTCCAATAAGTCTTGATTCACTGACCTAACATTTCAGGTTCCTATGCAGTATAGCTCTTTACAGCATTGGACCTTGCTTCTATCACCAGCTACATCCACAACTTAGTATTGTTTTTGCTTTGGCTCCATCCCTTCATTCTTTCTGGAGTTATTTCTCCACTGATCTCCAGTAGCATATTGGGTACCTACTGACCTGGGGAGTTCCTCTTTCAGTATCCTATCATTTTGCCTTTTCATACTGTTCATGGGGTTCTCAAAGCAAGAATACTGAAGTGGTTTGACATTCCTTTCTCCAGTGGATCACATTCTGTCAGACCTCTCCACCATGACCCGTCTGTCTTGGGTGGCCCCACATGGCATGGCTTAGTTTCATTGAGTTAGACAATGTCTGGTCCGTGTGATCAGATTGGCTAGTTTTCTGTGATTATGGTTTCAGTTTGTTTGCCCTCTGATGCCCTCTTACAACACCTACTATCTTACTTGGGTTTCTCTTACCTTGGACATGGTGTATCTTCACGGCTGCTCCAGCAAAGCGCAGCTGCTGCTCCTTACCTTGGATGAGGGGTATCTCCTCACAGCCGCCCCTCCTGATCTTGAACGTGGAGTAGCTCCAGTCCAAATTCTCCTCCAGTTTCAACTATGGGAGATACTCGAGTTGACTTTTGTGGAAGAAGTGCTCCCAGATATGGGGGCATGTTTGAATACAAGAAAGGAGAACCAGGCAACTTGGGAGCCATGGGAGGTGAGCCTTCATGGAGGGGTTCCTTCTCTTGGTTGTCTGTGCCTAACACCATTTGCCTAGTAGGCTCACTTTCAGGGCATACAACAACCCCATACTTAAGACAGAGTTCCTTCATTTCTCTTAATCAGAAGAACATTTGGACATAGGGGATCTCTGTCCATTTCCCTTGTCTTTTGCAGAATAAGTCCAGCTGCAGGATAGTATTGTAATTTAAACTCCCATCCTCAGGCCAGGTTTTCTTGTCCCCCAAAGGATACCATGGCCACACAGTGGCACAAAAGAATTTTAAGCAACTTCTCCTTAAAGGATCAAACAGCTTCCAGTTATCAAGGATGCATCTAACGGGCATCTGTTGATAAGTGGATTGGTTATTTCCCATCTGAAAGACAGTCATGACAGGAAGGAAAAACAAGAAAAATAATAGGCCTCCTTCAGTTTCCCTGAGATCTCCTTAGGGGTTAGTCTTTTTGAAGCTTATGCTACCCAGTACTGTTGCAACATGAAAGCCAGGCGTCCCCGGGTCAGAGTGCAGATCCCCAGGCTGGCTGAGGTGTGACAGGCTTCTGGAGGTTGAATCCTGGGGCAGGTTGAGGTTGGTTGGTCTCCCGAGAATTGGGTCCCTGTGCATGTTGAGACATGTCGACTTCCTGGGACCTCTGGACTGGAGTTGGGCATCCCCAAGTTCTCCAGCATGACCAGTGATGGGTAGGCTTAAGATGTTGTAATCTTAACTCATTGCTGGTTTGTCCACCATGGATGGGAATAGATATGATATAAAGCAATCTGAGCCTGTGCCCTGAGACTGGGAACCTGGCAAAACAGCCATAAGCCTTATCCTCTTATTGTGCTGAGGGAATGTGAGCCACTGGTTTCCTCCCCTAGTCCTCCATAAGAGCAGTTTAGGATGTCTCCAGTGGTAAACATTTCATTGTCATAGACCCACTTTAGGTAATAGCAGAAGTAATGACAAAGGATTGGGTTATCTGGCCCTGTTAGGGGCATTGGTGGTGGTGGTTTAGTCACTAAGTAGTGTCCAACTCTTGTGACCCCATGGACTACAGCCTGCCAGGCTCCTCTGTCCATGGGATTCTCCAGGCAAGAATACTGCCATTTCCTTCTCCAGGGGATCTTCCCGACCCAGGAACCAAACCTGGATCACCTGCATTGCATGCAAATTCTTTACTGACTGAGCTACAAGGGAAGATCCATTAGGGGCATTAACAGTATTTTAATAATAAGTGGGGTGGACCAGTGTTGCCTACAAGGGGACAGGGTCTTGGTTGTAGGAGTTAGTGGCTTAAGAACAAATTGATAAGAGGCAACAGACCAGATGTTCGATAAAATGGAGTGGAGATTTGATCCAGGGTTATGTTTGTAACTTTAGGAGAAGGATGGTAAGGGTTTGGGCCCAAACGGCCTGCAGGGCTAACTCCCAAAGTGGCAATCATTATCCCTGAAAGCCCAATTGCCCTTGAAAGAATGCCAACAGATGGACTTCTGGCAGGCATTGTGTGCCTGTCATCTGCCTTAGCAGGTTCACTGAGAGGTGCTGTTGTTGCACATGTTGTAGGAAACATGGAATATGAAGGCCGGAATATCTAGAGGGATTGGATATTATACAGTATTTCCCTCCCAAGGGCCAGCTGTTTTCTGGTTGTCCCTCCAGAAGATTGTAGAAGCAACATTGTGAGCCTGGATGGGGCTCAGGAAAAGAGCATGA
Organism: Cervus canadensis; assembly: GCF_019320065.1. NCBI lineage: Eukaryota > Metazoa > Chordata > Mammalia > Artiodactyla > Cervidae > Cervus > Cervus canadensis. The sequence continues at coordinate 33,021,450 of NC_057388.1, read as the reverse complement.
AACAGGAGAGAAGAGGGCAGGGTACAACTTTTGAAAGAATGACATAGCCCAAGGGCATACCATAAACTAATTAAAATCAAATGGGTCCAAGACGACAAGTCAAATTCAGCTAAACCTTGATCCTAAATCTGCAAGCCAAATGACACATCCAGAGTTGCCAAGACAGTTCCAAGGCACTGTCGAAAGACAGTGGGTGGTTCCCCAATTGTTGGAATGATCCTCAATTAGCATATGAAATCACCCAGCTCACAAAAACTAACCACAACACATTCAATGGCTACCACACTCTCCTTTATGATGGCCCACACCCTGTGGAGTGTGCTTCTCTCTGAATCCAAACAAATCCACCTCTTAGTTATCCCTGTGTCTCTCACTGAATTTTTGCAATGAGACTTCAGAACCTGAGCTTCATTAAGTCTTGAAGCCAGGCACCATGGGTTTTGGCCAGGCCCACATCCATACATGCATGACTACTGGAAAAAGCATTGCTTTGACTAGACGGACTTTGATGGCAAAGTAATGTCTCTGCTTTTTAATATGCTGTCTAGGTTGGTCACAGTTTTTCTTCCAAGGAGCAAACGTTTTTTAATTTCATGACTGCGGTCACCATCTGCAGTGATTTTGGAACCCAAGAAAATAAACTCTCTCACTGTTTCCATTGTTTTCCCATCTATTTGCCATCAAGTGATGGGACCGGATGCCATGATCTTAGTTTTCTGAATGTTGAGCTTTAAGCCAACTTTTTCACTCTCCTCTTTCACTTTCATCAAGATGCTCTTCAGTTCTTCTTTGCTTTCTGCCATAAGGGTGGTGTCATCCGTATATCTGGGTGGCTTAAAACTCAACATTCAGAAAATGAAGATCATGGCATCCGGTCCCATCACTTCATGGCAAATAGATGGGGAAACAATAGAAACAATGAGAGACTTTATTTTGGGGGGCCCCAAAATCACTGCAGATGGTGACCCCAGTCATGAAATTAAAAGACGTTTGTTCCTTGGAAGAAAAACTATGACCAACCTAGACAGCATATTAAAAAGCAGAGACATTACTTTGCCAACAAAGGTCCATCTAGTCAAAGCTATGATTTTTCCAGTAGTCATGTATGGATGTAAGAGTTGGACTATTAAGAAAGCTGAGCGCTGAAGAATTGATACTTTTGAACTATGATGTTGGAGAAGACTCTTGAGAGTCCCTTGGACTGCAAGGAGATCCAACCAGTCCATTCTAAAGGAGATCAGTCCTAAGTGTTCATTGGAAGGACTAATGTTGAAGCTGAAACTCCAATACTTTGGCCACCTGATGTGAAGAGATGACTCATTTGAAAAGACCCTGATGCTGGAAAGATTGAAGGCAGGAGGAGAAGGGGACAACAGGGGATGAGATGGTTGGATGGCATCACCAACCAACAGACATGAGTTTGGGTAAACTCCAGGAGTTGGTGAGGGACAGGGAGGCCTGGCATGCTGCAGTCCATAGTGTTGCAAAGCGTTGGAAATGACTGAGTGACTGAACTGAACTGAACATGTCCTGGGACAGAGGAGCTGAAGGACGGAAGGAAAAAGCAGTGGGAATAACATGCTGAGGAATGCCCTTCATAACCTGCAGGAAAATCTGCTAAATACCTGACCTGTGCTCATAGTTTTCATTGGCCTGATCCTTGGCACAAAGAAGATTAAGGACAGAAGAACCCCCACCCGCTTGGATAACAGCTACTAGGGCACAGAGGATAGTGGAGCCTTCAGGACAAGCTGGGGAGTAGCCTCTCCAGAGTCCCTCAGTTGCACCCACTGCCACTTGCCTGTTTGTAGGGGGGTTCGAGGAAACAAGAAATAAGAGATTGTAAAGGAATTAAGATTTTGTTAGCCATATATCTTTCCAGCCATAGGAGCGAGGATCTCCTACCTTAACCAGAGGTCTTCTGGAATCTGAGACTGAGCTGCATGAGCTTCCTGCTGAGTTTGTTTTTTCTGTCCTGGTGTCCAGCACGCTGAACTTCTTTTCACTCCCCTGCACTGGGTTCTCTTTGTGTTCCAATGCAGTGAGGGAGTTTTCACCGAGTTGGGCTTCTGCTTGCTTGGCCTCCACCTTGAGGGGGCTGAACTGAGGTTGTTTCAGCCAGGTTAAATCTGAGAAACAGCACCGTAAATATTGGATGTGTGTGTGTGTGTGTGTGTGTGTGTGTGTAATTTCCTCAGTTCTGTGCCATCACAATAAAAATTTGAAGTGATGGGTGTTACAGCCCTGTGTAATTTCCTCCAATGGACTGGTGTTACAGCTCTGTGCTACAGCTCAGTTTTATTTAGAAAGCAAAGGAGAATACATCCTTGAGGCATGAGGGCAGGCCAACCCAAAAGACGCAAGGAGAAGCCGCTGGCCCAATTTTGGCTCCTCTTTTTATATGTTTCCCCCACCCCACCCCCACCCCCTGCCCCAGGCCTGCCCTATGTCAATTGGGCTAGCCAGGAGTGCTGTTTGTTTTACCTGGGATCCTCTCTCTGGTCCTCAGACCTCACTTTGTTCTATTTTATCAGTTTTTTCCCTTCTTTGTCTTTTAGCCACCGCCATTTTGGACTCATTTTTCCTATTCTAGCTACCTAACATAACTAAAGCACAAACTGGAAAACAAAACTAAGGCAAGGTGCCAAGTGGGGAATAAAGCAATGAAAACAAAACTAACAAATATGTTGACAGGAAAGAAAAGAAAGAAAGAATAGATATGCAAAGTTAAATAGAGGTAGATAAAGATTTATAACATTAAAGATTAACTTCAAGGGGAAAAGAACAGTTGGCAAAGCAGGCAAAGGAATAAATGTAGAAAAAATAATAGTAAGTTTAAAAAATTAAAATTAAAAAAGGGAAAAAAATAAGAGGAAGAGGCAGAGGTTTATAACAACAATAAAAAACGAAAGAAAAAACACTCAAAAGCTTAATTAGATTTCATAGTGCCAATAAAATTGACAACTACAGCAGAGGGGGAAAAACAGGAAAAAAAAAAAAAGAAAAAAATCCAAAAGAATCTAGAGAACAAGTCAAAACATAAGAATAATAAATGTTTTTCTTGAGTCACTGCTGTCAGAGTCCTTTCCTTCTCTGGGAGTCATAGTCCACCTCACCTCCATAGGATGCCCTCCAACTTTGTGCTGATCTCTGGACCTGTTCTGGGGGCAGCTCAGATTCTAATCTTTTCCTACTCCTGTGTGTTCTTGCCTCCAATGTCCACAGCTATCAGAACTAGTGTGTTTTCTTTTGTGGCAGCTCTCAATGACCTTTTATATATTCCATAGACACAGAGTCTGCCTAGTTGATCATGTGGATTTAATCAGCAGCTTGTACAGCTGGTGGGAAGGTTTTGGATCTTCTTCCTTAGCCACACTCCCCTGGGTTTCAATTGTGGTTTTATTTCCACCTCTGCATGTGGATCATCCACTGGGGTTTGCTCTTGAGGCTGCCCTGGAGGACCTGGGTTTGCCCCTGGGAGGACCAGGTGTGGAGGTGGTGCAGCTGCTTGGGTCCCAGGGGTTCTGGTAGCACCAGGTGTTCAGGGGAGTTGGAGGCTAGGGCAGCAGGAGATATAGTGCTCTAGAAGGGTATGGCAACCAGTATTGGCCAATATGCTCTAGTATTATAGAGGGTTCTCTTTCCTGGAGAACGCTTCTCCCTGACAGAGAAGCCTGGCAGGCCACAGTCTACAGGGTCACAGAATTGGACACTACGGCAGTGACCCTGCATGCACAAATGCAAGACATTTTTTGCCTGTGGCAGCTTTGCCCCAGTGAGAGTTGAGTGTGAAGGTGGCACCGCTGCTTGGCTTGTGGGTACCCTGGTACCGCCAAGTGATCAGGGACATGGACTGCCTCCGCCGCAGGAGTTATGGCCCTAACAGAGTTTTTTTTCCAGCCTCTTGTTGCTGGCGATCAGAAGGTCTCTTTGGCCAGTCTTTCTCAGTAACTCAACCTGTTTAGGTACTTAGAGGGCTCCCTTGCCTGGGGTCCTTCGCTGTTGTTCAGCGCATCAGGTACATAGAGGGGCGCCCCTGGTTGGGGTCCTAGTCTGTAGAACGTCAGGCACTTAAAGGGGCGCCCTGAGTGGGGTCTTACTCTGTAGTTCAGCGCATTAGGTGTTTGATGGGCCAGCCTCTCTATTGTTCAGCTGCCAATCCTGGCGCCTAGGGAGAGAGAGGCTATGGTGATGGCTCCACCCCCTACACGTGACTCAGCAGTATCGCCTTGCTTCCAAGGCTGCCTGGCTTTCTTCTACAGGCATTTCCCACCACAATCCCCTCTGTCACATCCCGTTGATCCATCTGTCTGCAGTCAACAGCAGCCCTATCCCTGGGATTGTGCCACAATCCCTAAACTCCAGCTCCCAGTCGCTGCACCTTCCAGAGGACCTGCATCCCTGCCTGGAATATTTATGCCTACGGCAAGGAATATCTGATTCTCATTCCATTTAGGCTTCCACAGATCAGCTGTTTCACTCTCAGCCTTAAATGTTTCTCCTCTTACTCAGACAATTGTCCTGATGTGGGAATCAGACCCCTGCTTCAGTTCCCTCACCTGCTGAGGGCAGGTCCAGTCCTACTAACACTCCTGTTCCCCCCCCCCCCCCCCCCCGCCAATTCCTTCAACTTATTGAAGGAAATCAATAAGTTCCTTCATCTTATTGGGTTTTGTGTAGTTCTATATCTTCTTTTTTGTTGGTCAGGTACTGTTGTCCACTCTCAGCTGATGTTCTGCATGCACTTCTGTGTCTGAAGGTGTATTCCTGATGTATCAATGGAGAGAGATATACTCCATGTCCACCTAGTCCTCCACCATCTTGATCCTTCAATTGGTTTTTTATTCGATGTCAAGATATCTAACTCTATTTACTCCAGAAAGTTCACAGTTTTGCTCTTGTGAACTGTAACAGTTTACTCAGTTAATAAACCCAGGACAGACATCAGAGGTTTACTCATAACTTCAAGGAAAAGAGTTCCTATTGTGACCTATTTCCCTAAACCCAGCCACTCTGGATCATAGGCCAAAATATCAAAGGGTTAGTTTTAGTTTCTAAACATTTCTTAAAAATAGTTTAACGTTTGAGACTGGCTTGCAGTGGGTCATTATCTTCATAAATTTAAAGAATGTGGGAGTTGGAGATTATCTAGTCTCAATTTCTCATTTCACAGACAAAGAAATTAAAACTCAGAAGGAGTCAGTCTTGCTGTTTTTTATTAAAAGCTAAATTTGTATTTAAAAGTGGACAACTTTTTATTATACCAATGAGGGCATCAATATTTTTCTTTGAATATTTCCCCCCCCCAAAATATATATGTACCTAAAGAAATGATAATCAGCTTGAGAGATTTCAGTTTTTCACATGATTTTTTTTTTTTTTTAAATATAGCACTAGGATCAATTATGTATTTTCTGAGTTCTCTAGGTAAATGACAATGAATTTTTGGTTGCCCTCAGCAATTTTTTTTTTGGGGGGGTCTATTTTATTATCTATGCATAAACTCTTTCATTCCAAATTTAGTCTTGGGACTATGAACAAAATCACCCCTCTTTTTCCTGGCCAAGTGTTTGTTATTTGTTAAAAGCTAAGTCAAGACTCTGGAATTTGATTCTTGAGTAGCATGGCTCAAGGAAATAAACTACTTGGAGAGGATTTATTCTAAGGGTAATGGCCTAATGACATTGTATTTTAAATCTCAAGAGTTTCTCTGGTTTGATGTTTAGGAAGCCTGTTATTCTGCCTGTTTACAACGGGTAAATCTTGAGTTGCTTAAGTTAGTAGGAATAGTTTCTATTGCTTTCAAATAAATAATTTTTTATGTAATTCACTTTCATTCACCCTTCTCAGTTTCTCAGAACTATTTGAAATATGGGACAGTCATGGCCATCAAGACTCTCTTGCTCCTATCTGAGATAATCAGAAAAGAAGTATAACTATGGGAAAATATATAGCAGCTATAACTGCTAGAGATTGAGTGCTTGTGTCCTCTGTTTCCTGTAAATTCATATTTTGAAACCTAACTCCCAGTATGATTGATTTTGGAAGTGGGGATTTGGGTATTGATTAGGTTGGGAGGGTAGAATCCTCATAGATGGGTTTAGTGCTCTAATAAAAGAGGCCCCAGAGAGATCCCTCAGTTCTTCTGTTATGTGAGGACACACGCAAAAGATGACCAATTATGAGCCAGGAAGGGGTCCTCACCAGATGCTGAACTGCCAGTACCTTGATCCTGGATAGAAATATTTGTTGTTTACTAGCAGTCCAATGTATAGTATTGAATGTTTTGTTACAGTAGCCCAAAAGGACCAACAGAGTATTCAGTGGAATTGTTTGTTGTTGTTCAGCTGATAAGTCATGTCTGACTCTTTGCAATCCCATTGATATAGCATGCCAGGCCTCCCTGTCCCTCACCATCTCCTGGAGTTCACTCAAGTTCATGTCCATTGCATTGATAATACTATCCAACTGTCTCACCCATTGCTTCCCTCTTCTCATATTGCCTTCAATCTTTCCCAGCATCAGGGTCTTTTCCAAAGATAATATATTAAGCAGTGTATGATATGTAAAATTCCACAGACTCCCCAAATTTCACATTTTCTAATGTCCTTTGTCTAACTCATGATGACTAAAGAGGTGTGAAGATGTTGCTCACTGACTCTGTTGCCTCCTCTTTGCTACCAACTTCAAGTCTTAGCTGTGAAAACTCTGCAGTTGAACAGAACAGGAATCCTTTGCTTCATGGATGGTGTGTGAATTACTTGAAACTATTTTTCACAATGGAGCATTTCTTTAATTATCTTGGTAAAATGCAATCATTTTTTCCTTCTCAAGTAACAATTCCTCACCTTCCCCATGCCCTTTTATTGAAAAGTGTCACTGTTTACTTCTTGGGTGTTGTTACTTTGTAATTCACCAGCACATCTCTCTTCATTACGGTACTTTTGAAACAGAAAATTGGATTAAAGATTTGCTGAGCATGGCTCCGCCCATCAGAACAAGAACCAGTTTCCCCCACAGTCAGTCTCTCCCATCAAGAAACTTCCAGAAGCCTCTTATTCTTATCCTTCAGAAGGTAGACAGAATGAAAACAACAATCACAGAAAACTAATCAAACTGATCACATGGATCACAGACTTATCCAACTCAATGAAACAATGAGCCATGCCATGTAGAGCCACCCAAGACCAATGGTCATGGCGGAGAGTTCTGACAAAATGTGATCCACTGGAGAAGGGGATGGCAAACCAATTCAGTATTCTTGCCTTGAGAACGCCATGAACAGTATGACAAGGCAAAAAGATATGACACTGAAAGATGAACTCCCCAGGTCAGTAGATGCCCAATATACTATTGGAAAAGAGTGGAGAAATAACTCCAGAAAGGATGAAGAGATGGAGCCAAAATGAAAATGACACACGGTTGTGCATGTGACTGGTGATGGAAGTGAAGTCTGATGCTGTAAAGAACAATATTGCATAGGAACCTGGAATGTTAGGTCCATGAGTCAAGGTAAATTGGAAGTGGTCAAACAGAAGGTGGCAAGAGTGAACATTGACATTTTAGGAATCAGTGAACTAAAATGGACTGAAATGGGTGAATTTAATTTAGATGACATTTATACCTAATACTGTGGGCAAGAATCTCTTAGAAGAAATGGAGTAGCCATCATAGTCAACGAAAGAGTCTGAAATGTAGTACTTGAGTGCAATCTCAAAAATGACAGAATGATCTCTGTTCATTTCCAAGGCGAACCATTCAATATCACAGTAATCCCAAATATATGCCCCAACCAGTAATGCTGAAGAAGCTGAAGTTGAACAGTTCTATGAAGACCTACAAGACCTTCCAGAACTAGCACCCAAAAAAGATGTCTTTTTGATCATAGGGGACTGGAATGCAAAAGTAGGAAGTCAAGAAATACCTGGAGTAACAGGCAAATTTGGCCTTGGAGTTCAAAATGAAGCAGGGCAAAGGCTAGCAGAGTTTTGCCAAGAGAACGCACTGGTCATAGAAAACACCCTCTTGAAACAACACAAGAGAAGACTTGACACATGGACATCACAGATGGTCAATACTGAAATCAAATTGATTATATTAATTGCAGCCAAAGATAAAGAAGCTCTATACAGTCAGCAAAAAATAAGACTGGGAGCTTACTGTGACTCAGATCATGAACTCCTTATTGCAAATTTCAGACTTAAATTGAAGAAAGTAGGAAAAACTACTAGACCATTCAGGTATGACCTGAATCAAATCCCTTACAATTATACAGTGGAAGTGACAAATAGATTCAAGGGATTAGATAGACAAAGTGCCTGAAGAACTATGGACAGGGGTTTGGGATATTGTAGAGAAGGCAGTGATGAAGACCATCCTCAAGAAAAAGAAATGCAAAAAGACAAAATGCTTGTCTGAGGAGGTCTTACAAATAGCTGAGAAAAGGAAGTAAGTGAAAGGTAAAGGAGAAAAGGAAAGGAAAGATGTACCCATCTTAATGCAGAGTTTCAAAGAATAGCAAGGAGAAATAGGAAAGCCTTCCTCAATGATCAATACAAAGAAATAGAGGAAAACAATAGAATGGGAAAGACTAGAGATCTTGTCAAGAGAATTAGAGATACCAAGGGAAATTTCATGCAAAGATGGGCATAATAAAGGACAGAAATGGTATGGACCTAACAGAAGCAGAAAAGATTAAAAAGAGGTGGCATGAATACACAGAAGAGCTATAATAAAAAGGTCTTAGTGATCTGCATAACCACGATGGTGTGGTCACTCACCTAGAGCCAGACATCCTGAAATGTGAAATCAAGTGGGTCTTAGGAAGCATTACTACGAACAAAGCTAGTGGAGGTGATGGAATTCCAGTTGAGCTATTTCAAGTCATAAAAGATAATGCTATGGAAGAGCTGCATTAAATATGCCAGAAAATTTGGAAACCTCAGTAGTGGCCACAGGACTGGAAAAAGTCAGTATTCATTCGAATCCCAAAGAAAGGCAATGCCAAAGAGTGCTCAAACTACTGTACAATTGTGCTCATCTCACAGGCTAGCAAAGTAATGCTCAAAATTCTCCAAGTCAAGCCTTCAACAATATGTGAACAGTGAACTTCCAGATATTCAAGCTGGATTTAGAAAAGGCAGAAGAACCAGAGACCAAATTGCCAACATTTTTTGGATCATCGAAAAAGCAAGAAAGTTCCAGAAAAACATCTACTTCTGCTTAATTGACTACACCATAACCTTTGATTGCATGGATCACAACAAACCGTGGAAAATTTTTAGAGATGGGAATACCAGACCACCTGACTTGCCTCCTGAGAAATCTGCATGTAGGCCAAGAAACAACAGTTACAACTGGACATGGAACTGCAGACTGGTTCCAAATCAGGAAAGGATTACATCAAAGCTGTATATTGTCACCCAGCTTATTTAACTTATATGGAGAGTGCATCATGAGAAATGCCAGGCTGGATGATGCACAAGCTGGAATCAAGATTGCCAGGAGAAATATAAATAACCTCAGATATGCAGATGACACCCCCCTTATAGCAGAAAGTGAAGAAGAACTAAAGAGCCTCTGAATGAAAGTGAAAGAGGAGAGTGAAAAAGTTGGCTTAAAATTCAACATTCAGAAATCTAAAATCATGGCATCTGGTCCCATCACTTCATGGCAAATAGATGGGGAAACAATGGAAACAGTGACAGACTTTATATTCTTGAGCTCCAAAATCAGTGCAGATGGTGACTGCAGCCATGAAATTAAAAGATGGTTGCTCCTTGGAAGAAAAGCTAGACCAACCTAGACAGAATATTAAAAAGTAGAGACATTACTTTGCTGACAAAGGGCCATCTAGTCAAAGCCATTGTTTTTTCAGTAGTCATGTATGGATGTTTGAGTTGGACCATCAGAAAGCTGAGTGCTGAAGAATTGATCTTTTGAACTGCGGTGTTGAAGAAGACTCTTGGGAGTCCCTGGACTGTAGGAGGATCAAACCAGTCAATCCTAAAGGAAATCAGTCCTGAATATTCATTGGAAGGACTGATGCTAATGCTGAAACTGCAATAGTTTGGTCACCTGTAGCTGGGAAACCCTGGTGCTGGGAAAGATTAAAAGCAGGAGTAGAATGGAACAATAGAGGATGAGATGGTTGGATGGCAATCACTGACTCGATGGACATGAGTTTAAGTAAGATCCGGGAGTTGCTGATGGACAGGGAAGCCTGGCAAGCTGCAGTCCATGGGGTCACAAAGAGTTGGACACAACTGAACGACTGAAGTGAACTGAACTGAACTCGGATTAGGACTTGAACCCACATGACTGGGACTTGAACCCAGCCAAAATTCCCAATTTCCCAATTAAGATCACACACCCGGTTTCAGCACTTAATAAAGTGCAGGTTCTTGATGTCAGAACCTTGCAGAAAGAAGTTAGTGAGAGATAAAGTGATAGGTAAGATGTGGATTTATCTAGACAGAAACATACTCTACAGGCAGTGTGCAATCTCAGAAGCAGAAAGCAGCCTTGAAATATGGGATGGTTAGTTTTTATGCGTTGGGTAATTTCACAGGCTAATGAGTGAGAGAATTATTCCAACCATTTCAGAGAAGGGGTGAGGATTTCTAGGAATTGACCCACTTCCCACTTTTTGTTCTTAATGGTTGGCCTGAGAACTGTCATGGTGCTGGTGGGTGTGTCATTTAGTTTGCTTATGTGTTAAGATGAGTTATAAGTAGAGGCTCAAGGTCTAGTGGAATTTGACTCATCAGCCATTGGGCCTTTGTTGTTGTTCGGTTGTTAAATCATGTCTGACTCTGACCCCATGGATTGCAGCATGCCAGGTTCTTCTGTCCTTCACTATATCCTGGAATGAAGTTTGCTCAAATTCACCTCTATTGAGTCGGTGATACTATCTAACCATCTCCTCCTTTGCTGCCCTCTATCAGTGATGTGTGTCCTTGGGCTATGTCGTTATTTTAAAGTTTGTACACTGTCCCCTTTCCTTCTGTTTCAGTTTCAGTGTCTCACATCATCCCCAGCTTTGATGATAATTGCTAAGCTATAATTGTTGGGATGTTGATGCAAATTTTCACTAAATAATAGCTACATATATGCTGATGCATCTTAAAGAATGGATTGTTTCCATTTGTAAAAGTGCTTTCTCCAATATGAGACTTAAATATTACTTAAGGTGTGAATTTACTGATACCCACTTATTATGCTTATTTTGAGTTAATTTAGAAAATATGAATAATTCATCAAGCAGAACAATTTAAAATTATAAAGTATTGGTTCAAATATTCTTAGGTATCTGAATTGTTATCCCCTTCAAAAAAAGAAAAAAAGAAAAAATCTTGGTCCACTTTGGAGAGGTTTTAATATAAGGACACAATAAAGGAATCTATAATAATAATAATAGCTATAAAAATATTATTTTTGTGTTGTTTCTGTACTTCAGGTTCTTTGAAAAACATTTTATGTGTGTATTTTTATCTTTATGCCCTTAAGAAAGAAGGTATTCTAACAAACTAATCTATAAACTCTTATCAAGATCATTGAGATGATAGGATTTGTATGAGTGTATTTAGTTAATTCTAAAGATTCTTTTTCTGAAACAAGGTAAGGGAAAAAAGCAGGCAGGGAGGCAGGGGGGAACAGTTAGCCATGGGTAAGAAAAATAAATCCTGAGGGGAAAGAAATTAGCAATGTCTAGAGGTTACAGGGTGTCCAGGTCAAGGATATAACTCTAGAAAGGAATACCAAGACACTTTTTATTGTAGTTTGACTTTCCATGTAGCATGACAAAAAAATGCAATAGTCAGATAAAGCAAGCACAGTGGACTGCTAGCTAAGACTCCTTCTGTTACAAGACTAAAATGCCATTGAAATTAGCTAAAGGAAAAAAAGGATTGATGGATTTATGGAACCAAAAACATCTAGGCAGGTAGAATCACTGTAAGTCTGTATTTACAATAAATGCAATCACTCAGAAGTCATCAGGACTCATTTCTGTATCACCAGGCTTTGCTTTTTATCTATATTGGCCTCATCTCTTGCAACTTTCCCCTTGTGGTGGCAGAAATTGTCGCTTCAGTTTAATTTAAACTCTGCCCAGCAGGGTGTGGCTTTGAACCAAACAATCAGAATCTAAAAATTATTCTTTTAGGGAATTCCCTGGCAGTCCAGTGGTTAGAACTCGGCACTTTCACTACCAGGGCCAGAATCAGTCTTTGGTCAGGGAACTATGATCCTGCAAGCTGCACATCATGGCCAACAAAAATTTTAGGTAAAAAAATTAATTTTTTTTAATTAAAAAATAAAAAAGTATCCTTTTAATATAATTCTCATAGGCTTTGTGGTAGACACTGTAATGTAGATCAATTTTAAATAGTTGAAAAGAGTTGAAAACTTTCCAAAACAAAGGAAGAATATAGCACTAGACCAAAATTAGGAATGCAGTTGGCAAGATTAGAGTTCAGAAGGTTGATTATACAGGTGGAGCAGATCTGTTTAGAGGAGTAACCTAAGTTATGCTGGGTGAGATAAGACTGGAGCCAAGATAGGGAGGACACAGAATGTTAGTCCAAGAGTTGTATTTAGATGTTAATGTTAAGCTATTAAAGTTGTCTATGCAAGCAAAGAAAAATGGAAGGTAAAGGAGTCTTTGGGCCTAGAAAAGAAAACAACAGTTTCAAAGGCCCTTGCTGTATCAGAGAAAACAAAACCAAACTTTAGGTCCCACCCTGATGCTCCAGGCCAGTTGTATCTATCTGGGATTTATCATCCCCTGCCCAGAGGACTTATCACCCCCTGCCCAACTACAAATGCCATCTCAACTAAAGAATACCCAGAACTTCCTGCCTAACGTTTCCCTTATCACTTCCACAAATGTCCCTTTAAATATGAAGCCTCCCTGATCCCTCTTGTGCTCAGCCGGCTCATTAGGCCGACTGTCGCCCATCCTTGCCTGAATAAAGGTGACCTACTTCCATCCTGGGTGTTCATTGGAAGGACTAATGCTGAAGCTGAAACTCCAGTACTTTGGCCACCTCATGAGAAGAGTTGACTCATTGGAAAAGACCCTGATGCTGGGAGGGATTGGGGGCAGGAGAAGAAGGGGGCGACAGAGGATGAGATGGCTAGATGGCATTACCGACTAGATGGGCATGAGTTTGAGTAAACTCCAGGAGCTGGTGATGGACAGGGAGGCCTGGTGTGCTGCGATTCATGGGGTCGCAAAGAGTCGTACACGACTGAGCGACTGAACTGAACTGAACTTCTGTTGAGGTCGTCTCTCCTCCTTTTCTGCTTCAGCCTGAACTATACCTTACAGAAGGTACTATGAAATAATTTAATCATTTGCATGAGACAGGATTTGAGTGATTGTCTGGGGGAAGATTCATTAGACTTTAGTGTATACTAGGCCAAAGAAGGTGAGAGTGGAAGCAAGGGGATCAATAAGGTAGTCTGGGAATGAAGTCTGAAATGTGGTGCTAGCAATGAAAATAGAACTATTTTGAGGGGAAAAAGACATCTCTTTTCTAGTGAGTAACTATGGGAGATGATAGGAAGCCAGAAATTATAGATGCTTCAAGATTTACTTCTTAAAAGTAATTGACACAGTGCCTGGCTTTGTGAATTATGTATAAATGTTATTTGAATGAGTGAGTGGACAAAGAATAAATCAAAGCAGGTTTGTAACTTCTTCAAGGGGAGAATAACCACTCCCATAAGCTCTACAGGTATGAAATTTAATGTTATCATTAATTGTTAATCAGAAATTGTGAACTGTACATGACCTGCTCATGTCTGTTTAATTCCTGATTTAGGTCTAAATCATTGAAAATGAGAAACACCAAATGTAGCCCTATATTTTGTAGTAGTCTGCCTGTGTGCTCAGTGACTCAGTCATGTCCCACTCTTTGCAACCCATGTCCTACTCATTGCATCTGCCAGACTCCTCTGTCCGTGGGATTTTCCAGGCAAGAATACTGGAGTGGGTGGCCATTTCCTCCTCCAAGGGAATGTCCCGACCCAGGGAATGAGCTCAGTCTCCTACGTCTCCTGCATTGGCAGGCAGATGCTTTACCACTGAGCCACCAGGGAAGCCCTTTTGTAGTACTCAGTCAGCTCAGTTCAGTTGTTCAGTCATGTCTGACTCTTTGCGACCCCATGAATCGCAGCACGCCAGGCTTCCCTGTCCATCACCAACTCCCGGAGTTTACCCAAACTCATGTGCATCGAGTCGGTGATGCCATCCAGCCATCTCATCCTCTGTCATCCCCTTCTCCTCCTGCCCCCAATCCCTCCCAGCATCAGGGTCTTTTCCAATGAGTCAACTCTTCGCGCATGAGGTGGCCAAAGTATTGGAGTTTCAGCGTCAGCATCAGTCCTTCCAATGAACACCCAGGACTCATCTCCTTTAGGATGGACTGGTTGGATCTCCTTGCAGTCCAAGGGACTCTCAAGAGTCTTCTCCAACACCACAGTTCAAAAGTATCAATTCTTTGGTGCTCAGCTTTCTTTATAGTCCAACTCTCACACCCATACATGACCACTGGAAAAACCATAGCCTTGACAAGATGGACCTTTGTTGGCAAAGTAATGTCTCTGCTTTTTAATATGCTATCTAGGTTGGTCATAACTTTCCTTCCAAGGAGTAAGCATCTTTTAATTTCATGGCTGCAATCACCATCTGCAGTGATTCTGGAGCCCAAAAAATAAAGTCTGACACTGTTTCCACTATTTCCCCATCTATTTCCCATGAAGTGATGGGACCAGATGCCATGATCTTAGTTTTCTGAATGTTGAGCGTTAAGCCAACTTTTTCACTCTCTTTCACTTTCATCAAGAGGCTTTTTAGTTCCTCTTCACTTTCTGTCATAAGGGTGGTGTTATCTGCATATCTGAGGTTATTGATATTTTTCCCGGCAATCTTGATTCCAGCTTGTGCTTCTTCCAGCCCAGCGTTTCTCATGATGTACTCTGCATATAAATTAAATAAGCAGGGTGACAATATACAGCCTTGACATACTCCTTTTCCTATTTCGAACCAGTCTGTTGTTCCATGTCCAGTTCTAACTCTTGCTTCCTAAAATGCATATAGGTTTCTCGAGAGGCAGGTCAGGTGGTCTGGGATTCCCATCTCTTTCAGAATTTTCCACAGCTTATTGTGATCCACACAGTCAAAGGCTTTGGCATAGTCAATAAAGCAGAAATAGATGTTTTTCTGGAACTCTCTTGCTTTTTCAATGATCTGGCAGATGTTGGCAATTTGATCTCCGGTTCCTCTGCCTTTTCTAAAACTAGCTTGAACATCTGGAAGTTCACGGTTCACATATTGCTGAAGCTTCGCTTGGAGAATTTTGAGCATTACTTTACTAGCGTGTGAGATGAGTGCAAATGTGTGATAGTTTGAGCATTCTTTGGCATTGCCTTTCTGTGACATTGGAATGAAAACTGACCTTTTCCAGTCCTGTGGCCACTGCTGAGTTTTCCAAATTTGCTGGCATATTGAGTGCAGAACTTTCACAGCATCATCTTTCAGGATTTGAAAGAACTCAACTGGAATTCTATCACATCCACTAGCTTTGTTCATAGTGATGTTTTCTAAGGCCCACTTGACTTCACATTCCAGGATGTCTGACTCTAGGTGAGTGATCACACCATCGTGATTATCTGGGTCATGAAGATCTTTTTTGTACAGTTCTTCTGTGTATTCTTGCCACCTCTTCTTCATATCTTCTGCTTCTGTTAGGCCCATACCATTTCTGTCCTTTATCGAGCCCATCTTTGCATGAAATATTCCCTTGGTATCTCTAATTTTCTTGAAGAGATCTCAAGTCTTTCCTATTCTGTTGTTTTCCTCTATTTCTTTGCACTGATCACTGAGGAAGCCTTTCTTATCTCTCCTTGCTATTCTTTGGAATTCTGCATTCAAATGGCAATATCTTTCCTTTTCACTTCTCTTCTTTTCACAGCTATTTGTAAGGCCTCTTCAGCAGCCATTTTGCTTTTTATGCATTTCTTTTCAATGGGTATGATCTTGATCCCTGTTTCTTGTACAATGTCACAAACCTCCATCCATAGTTCAGGCACTCTGTCTATCAGATCTAGTCCCTTAACTCTATTTCTCACTGCCACTGTATAATCATAAGGGATTTGATTTAGGTCATACCTGAATGGTCTAATGGTTTTCCCTAGTTTCTTCAATTTAAGTCTGAATTTGGCAATAAGGAGTTCAGGATCTGAGTCACAGTCAGCTCCTGGTCTTGTTTTTGCTGACTGTGTAGAGCTTCTCCATATTTGGCTGCACTAATACCACCTAAAAATATAAGAATACTTTCTATTAAAACCTTTCTCTTAATTATGTAAATTTCAACTTATATTCTGGTTATTTTACTTTGATATATCATTTTCCTCTCTAGATAGTATGTAAGGAAGAAATTCTGTTTATACTTAACTCCTTTTACTAGTTGGAATCAGTCTTAAAAGACTGAAAGTTATTGTAGTGAAAAAGGATGGGGGCTAAGAACATCAGTGTCATTGTATTAGGGTTTGGGTGTGGCATTAAAATGAGAACTCTTGGAAACCATCAACTGAAGTTCAACCTATGCTCCTTTGTTTTCCCATTGTTCTACCAGAGACTAGTGACCTTACCTCCTGTTCGTCAAATGTATGGTGCAATCTGCAGACAGCCTTCACAGATCCCTTTAGGCACCTTTCACATTTATCCTCAGAATACCTTAAAAAAAAAGAAAGAAAGAAAAGCACATGGTTTGCTCCTGTCAAACAGGTACCCACTAACCTTTGCTGGAAAACAGCAATTTGTAATCAGACTCATGCAGAGATCTTAGATGAGCAGCTTTAAACATGATTTCTGTGATCACTGGCAAAAACATCATCTACTGGCTATTCTATTCTCTAAAAAGGTGTTTAAAAAGGTCAAGTACAGAGGAAGTGAAATAGAGTTGCATTTTATAAAAATAGGGCAATTACAATTCTGTAACTTTATTCAAATGTATTTATAAGGAGTCCCCTTACTATATCTCACTGTCAGTTTAGGCAAGTCATTTAAAATCATCTTATTTCTCTGGGAGTGAATTTCTTCACTTGAAAATTCAGAGGTTTGTATTCAGGGATCACACGTAGTTCTTCCAATTTTCAGGGTCAAAGATTATTTTAGATTATTCATTTTTTTGTCAGTGTGTAAAATTCTGGATACATTTTGAGTCTCTGTTCAAGGTGCAAATTCTTAAGTAAAAAAATATAAAAAAGAAAACTAGCAAATTTTAATGTCATGAAAGGGAAACATTTTCTTAAATACCTACATGAAGAAAACATGATTTCAGTAGCTCTTACTAAACATGTCACAAATAAAATAATATTTACCTGCAACAGAGAAACTGCAAACAGTATCCAGGAAATTATCTGAAGTTCTCTTGCATGAGTGATGATTAAAGTAACCCATTATCAAGCACAAAAAGTAGTCTTTTGTAGGAAAAAATGTTGCAGGAAGGTAGACCCCTTCCAGGGCCCGAAACAGGGCTCTTGTCTAATACTCAGAAATGAATTGTCTGAGGAGACACATGTGCTGACAATGCAAGAGATTTTATTGGGAAAGGGCACCCAGGTGGAGAGAAGTAGGGTAGGGGAACCCAGGAGAACTGCTCTGTCATGTTTTATGGTGATGGGATTAGTTTCCAGGTTGTCTTTAGCCAATCATTCTGACTCAGAGTCCTTCCTGGTGGTGCATGCTTTGTTCAGCCAAGAGGGATGCCAGCGAGAAGGATTCTAGGAGGTGGATGGACATGTGGTGTCTCCTTTTGACCTTTCCCGAGCTCTTCCTGCTGGTGGTGTCTTATTAATTCTGTGTGCCTTACCAGGACCTCCTGTCATAAAACAACTCATGCAAATGGTTACTATGGTGCCTGGCCAAGGTGCGTGGTTTTAGTCAGTGTGCTTCCCCTAACAAATGGAGACCTGTTTGTCAGACCTAGATGCATGTATAATATTTGATTTTTTTTTTTCACTAAGCTAAACCACAGGCAGAAAAAAGAAAGTATGAAAGAAGTGAATTCACTACTTACTCTGTCCATCTAGTATTTCCATTTATGTAGACAAATCTACTATGAAATGTAGAACAGAATATATTTCCAAGTTTAATGCAGGATTTTAGATGGCAATACAAAATTTGATAGCAATGAAAAGTTAATGTAAACATTTCAATGGTTTGATTTGCTATAATAGTCATGATATCACTCAGTGAAGTTTCCTTTATTAAAATTCTGCATTTGCCATTGGATTTTGACATATTCCTAAAAATATTATGATCATATTATGACTACAATTCTCATCACTTCTGAGTATTTTAACCTTGTATTGTGCTATTTCTAATGACATGGGTGGCTATGTAAACCAGAAACATATGAGAGCTATGAGCTCCAAAAGAAACTACAAATCTTAACACAAAGTTATTTACTTCTTTTGGGACTAAGTTGTAAGCAAATTCTAGCTTGGTGGTCTCCAAAAGAAGGGTTTTAGAGCCATGCATTTCATTTGTAGAGCTCATATAGAATGTCAGCCAAAATTACCAAACTAAAATCTTAAAATCTCTGAGCAGAATTTAGAGTTCCAGAAGGGTAATTTGGAAGTTAGGGTCTAATGGATCTGATTATATACTGAGGTCTTTCTTTCCCTAGTTTTAAAGGCTCAGAGAAAAGGTACTCCCACTTTATCCAAGCAGAGAGATCAATCAAGCTATGATAAAATGTTTTTTTCTTGGATGGAACATTATAATTTAAACATTGCAAAATAAGGTATCTAGGGAAGGACCAGTATTCAGTAAATATACAGAAATCGTAGGCTTACAAGAGGAAGTTTCTTCAGCATGTCACTCTAATAAAAATGACATCTTAATTAAGATCATAGACTTTTTAATATGAAACTACTCATAAGATGGAACTCAGTTAAAAAGCAGTTATAGTTCTGTTATGGTAAGATTTTAAAATTAAGTCAATACTGGGGATTCTCTGGTGGCTCAGATGGTAAAGAATCTGCCTGCAGTGTGGTAGACCTGGGTTCGATCTCTGGTTGGGAAGATCCCCTGGAGAGAGCAGTGGCAACCCACTCTAGTATCTGTTGCCTGGAGAATCCCATGGATGGAGAAGCCTGGTGAGCTATAGTCCATGGGGTCCCAAAGAGCCGGACAAAACTGAAGTGACTGAGCAGCAGCAGCAGCAGCTATGATGAAATTGTACGGGAAAAACTGCTCAAATTATAGAGCACAAACTCAAAAGTAACAGTATTACCACCCAGATAATTTTATCATGATTTTCAACAACTCTGATATCTGATTTTTTTTATTCCAGTCAATTTTTTTAACTTGGCTGAGCAATGGATAGAAATATGCCACTACTTTTTTAATTTTCTAGATGGTTACACTACTTTTATATTATCATAACTTAATAGATAAAATGCCTACCATAACTAAGATATTTATAGACAAAGGCAAGTACAGTGAAACGAAGCATGACTATCTAGTGAATTTTTTAACTTCATGCATTTATTATTCATTCTGGAAATATTCACTGAATACCTTGTATGGGTCAGACACTGAGGATATACTGGTGAACAATATAAAATGGCCTTTATTTTTCCTTTTTGAATTTACAATTTATGTTGATAGCTTGTTCTTTCAGAAAAAATACAGCATTTATAAGAAGATCCTAATATTTCTATACATGTAGCAGAGTGATCTAATATAAAAGCACTACCCATAAGGTAGAAAACAGTCCATTATGAGGTCACAGCATATCCTATAAAGTGTCAGATCATGTTCCCCAAATAGCAGCGGCATTAGGTGGTCCTCCTACCTACTAACACTGATGCTTCATAATTTTTAAGTTCCAGTCCTGCAGTAAGTTGGAAAGTGATACACAAATGGCTCTCGATGAATGAATTTTACTAGCACCGTGTTATTGACCCCAGTTCAGTTCAGTCGCTCAGTCATGTCCGACTCTTTGCGACCCCATGAATCACAGCACGCCAGGCCTCCCTGTCCATCACAAACTCTCGGAGTTTATTCAAACTCATGCCCATCGAGTTGGTGATGCCATCCAGCCATCTCATCCTCTGTCGTCCCCTTCTCCTCCTGCCCCCAATCCCTCCCAACATCAGAGTCTTTTCCAGTGAGTCAACTCTTCGCATGAGATGGCCAAAGTATTAGAGTTTCAGCTTCAGCATGAGTCCTTCCAATGAACACCCAGGACTTATCTCCTTCAGGATGGACTGGTTGGATCTCCTTGCAGTCCAAGGGACTCTCAAGAGTCTTCTCCAACACCATAGCATCAATTTTTCGGCGCTCAGCTTTCTTCACATCCAACTCTCAAATCCATACATGACCACTGGAAAAACCATAGCCTTGACAAGATGGACCTTTGTTGGCAAAGTAATGTCTCTGCTTTTTAATATGCTGTCTAGGTTGGTCATAACTTTCCTTCCAAGGAGTAAGCATCTTTAATTTCATGGCTGCAGTCACCATCTGTAGTGATGTTGGAGCCCCCAAAAATAAAGTCTGACACTGTTTCCACTGTCTCCCCATCTATTTCCCATGAGGTGATGGGACCAGATGCCATGATCTTAGTTTTCTGAATGTTAAGCTTTAAGCCAACTTTTTCACATTGATCCCAGGGATGTGCAATTATTATCAATCTAAATTTCCTTTTCTTTTTCTGAATGAAAATGAGAATAAAACAGGAGGAGAGGGATAATGAAAGAAAACACTAAAATATAAGAAAGCTTATCCCTGCTCTAAAACAAAAGTAAAATACTTGGTTCTATTTTAATTTTAAGTACATTATATGCGTATCATTGGGGCTTCCAAGGTGGCTCAGTGGTGGAAAATCTGTCTGCAATGCAGGAGACTCAGGAGATGCTGTTTCAGTCCCTGGGTTGGGAAGATCCCCTGGAGTAGGAAATGACAACCCACTCCTGTATTCTTGCCTCGAGAATTCCATGGACAGAGGGGCTTGGCGGGCTATAGTCCATGGGTTCACAGAGTCAGACAAGACTGAGTGACTAAGCACAAGAACGATGCATATCATTGCATATGTATATGCTTGTATTTTTTCAACTTCTGAAATATATCAGTTTTATCTTCAAAACAATGAAATTGCATTACTTTTGCATGTAAAGACTACAAACTGATGATTTATTGGTATGACTTTATCAGGTCTACTTTCTTTCTATATTTCTATGGATGTATAAACAAGACTTAAGTAGAAAAAGCCCTGAACCAAACAAAAGAATAAGTAGGAAGCCTTTCCTGCAGGAAGTCACAACTATGGTTTATTTTCCTGAAATCCTTACTACTCAGAGCATATTTTTTTATCTTTAAATCAAAATTCTTTGCTTATTGATAGCAACCTCTTTTCAAAAATATTTTTTGCTTGGTATGTCAATTCTAATGCTGTGTTATGGTCATGGGTCATTGAGGCACATGCTGCATTGTGAAATATACTGAATAACATGTTTTTTGGTTGTTGTTTTTTAATGTTGTAGATTCTTATGTTTGTTATAAAGGAAACTGATCCCTTTCAAAGGTCAATTCTATACAACATCTCCTGTCACCCCAATACTCTAAAGAACTGAACAGAAATAGTTTTAAAAGCACTGGAAGCATTTTTCTTTCTTCTTCTTCTTTTTTTTTTTTTTTTAGTAGAAATTTGGTCTCTGGTGAGTAGAACAAATATTCACTGAAAGTCAAATATTTTTATAATGGAGGAATGAAAAGTGATTATTTTACTAAGAAGTTTTATTTGATTGCCAGAAAGACACGCTTGATATTTATTTTATTCTGGTAGCCATATTTGCTGAAGTTGAGGTTCTTCTTTAAAAGCTCACTGCTATTACTGAGACCAAAACATAGGTAATGAGGAGAAAGTATAGCCTGTCAGAAATTTCATGTTCTATTCTTGCAATATACTCTTTTGTCACTATTTTTTATGTAGGAAATGAAATAAATACTTAATGGTAAAATATTTTTTAGCCTAAATGATAGGGACTAAAATCTAGAGGAACTTACTGTAGAGGCCAGATTTCTAAATGCATTCTTTTTCTTAGTCAGTTATGCTGTGCTGATTTATTTAGGATTATAGAATAATTTGGCTCCCCAAAGAAACACATTATCTAATACAAGTGATCAAGAATGAACATTGGCAAAAGTTTACTCTTCCTCCAAATCTCCCCAGAAACAACCATAAAGTCTTACTCTTCTGTCTTATAAATTTAGAAAGATACGTGTTGAAAATAAACTTTATAAAGAAGGCTTGTCACATGTTTCAGGTGGAAAATCCTGTAATAACGTCCTGGGGAAAGGCTGAAGCTGAAAGTTTAGTAAGTGTGAATTTCTAAGAAAACATTCTATACAAGTTGACTTTTCCTTAAAAAATTTAACAATATTCTCTTCTGTCTCTGGTCAAAGGTATTACAAAGAATGGAAAATTTGACCTTCTCTCTTGTCTCTTGCTTTGAATTCTAACAGTAAAATGAAAGAGGAATACATATCTTTTAGTAGGGTGGAGAAAATATACAATTTTATTAATAATATCCAAATATCCTGATTCACTGCAAACATACAAAAATTACTGTATTTTAGAGTAGGAAAAAAGAAAAGCTAAGTCTAGCATGCTGTAGTGTTAAACACCTTGAATAGGACATGGTATTAAAAGCAGTGGTGTGATTCAAATCACTTATAAATACACTGGTGTTCAAAGCTTATTTGTGAACTTAAAATCTACTAATTGATTTATAAATCCAATTTTGACACAAGTATATATATATGTTAGTGTTATTAGAATATATTGTCTAATCTGTGTACAATATATATGATAGCATTGTGATAGTATATATTTATAATATGTATTATGGATATGTTTTAATAAAATATATGTGCTTATATATATCAGTGTAAACAATTTTTATTAAAATTAAATCCTGGCATTAATAATAACATACAGTGTCTAAAAAATAATTAACAGATAATTAAATGATCTTCTTTTAAATGAATGTAGGGAAAATCTCACAATTTTTTGATCATCTTTCTCAGGAAAGATGGACATATTTTAAAATAACATCTTTAACTTTCTTGGCATTGTAATATCGCACAGGGAAGCCTAATACTACCGTTTAAAAATTTAATTCAATATTTGACATAGTAATTTAGCTAAACATGCATTAACTATTGCATAATTACATAAAATTACCAATGAGTTATGGCAATAGGCGTAATCTGAATATTGTTTCAAAGAGAAAACTGGATGCTTAGTATTTGACTGTTTTAAATTCTATTATAGCCCATAAATATCTTTTAAAGGAGATTCTGTTAAGCAAGATCCTTGAGAAAATTGCACTACTCACCCAAAAATAATTAAGATAATTTTCTTTACATATGACTTTTTAAAATAGGAAAATTTAATGTAAACTTTTTTGACTTGTAAATTCAATTAAAAATTTTTTGTGTGTGTACTAATAAAAAAATTATATATGGATGACAAATTTCTAGTTCTTGGTAACTATCTTTATAAGATTTATGATAGCAGTTACTCATAGATGAATATCTTAATATATAAATTATATGGGAAATGCTTCTTTTATCATGGAAATCCTTTCCTATCTCCACAGTCCTATTTTTAAGTAAACAGATTTCATCAGATATAAAAACTGTTGCTACTGATAAATTTCAGGCAGGGGGAGAGCCTAACCCTCTGTGCTAATTGGATACTGTTAGTTGCTTTACTGCTATCTTCATGCCCTCTCTCTCAGCATATAATGTATGAAGTGCATTGTCAGTTAGTCTTTTCCTCTGTAGAGAACTGGCTTTGGCCATACACACAATAAAAGGACTCTATTAACTTAATTCTATCTGCAATTTGTGTGCATGACCCAAATCACCTCAGAGTAAATTATGATTAGTTGTCTGAACCCATAAAAAGCTAGGGCTAGAATCTGACTTAAGACTCAGGGGGATGATAGAACTGTGAGGGAATTGTGTGCAGCACCTGCCCACTCTGTGCCCTGCTTAATCAACTGCATCTCCATGGGGCACTGAAAGGAGGGCTGGAAGATCACCAAGAGCTGTTTACACAACTGGAACCATTCCATCTCAACTCAAGTGAAGCAAACAACAATGAAAGGGTCCTCTATTCCAATCATCCAGCAAAAACAATATGAAGTGGACATCTTGGGAAATAAATCATCAGGAACGTTAAGCTATCAGGGGCAGAAGAAACTTATTTTTTAGGTAGTCTGATTAAATAGATTTTACTAAATTTATCTCTAGCATTTGCTGTGAGATCCAGTTAGAGCTTTACCTATGTTAGAGCAATGCAAGTGAGGAATGTCAATGTCTTGTGCACAAGAAGGTAAGAAAAAAGTCAACCATGAGTTATAACAAAATAAAATTTTTCCTTTTCCCATTACACACTTTGTTGAGCAGATTCTTCTTTAATTATTGTCAAAGCTTTTTTCAGCCTTGTGTACCTAAAAATTTCAAGCACATAAGCTCCTACAAAGACTTTACATAAAACCTGGCATGAAAAAAAAAAAAAAAAAAACCTGGCATGAACATCTTTTCTAATAAAAGTTTAGTTAAAATGAAGATACTGTATTTTTTCCCAACTCTACTCATAACTTTAAAATCCATAATATTTTTCTCCTTTGCATCTTTATAATTTTTATTATAAGCACATATTTTGTAATTAATGTTATTTTTTTATGCTGTACTGAGAGTAAGTGAAAGATTTTATGGTCAAGGTAATCTACTTGACAGACCTGCATACTCAAAACTAACAGAAAAAAAGGCAAATAAATTTAACATCAAACTTTAAATCCATCACTCGAAAGTGAAAGTAGCTACAGTTCACTTTCTCTCTGCCAGGTGTTATGCTGTTTTATATGCATTACCTCATTTAAATCTCATATCATCATGGGGTAAAAATACAAATATTAATAGTTACTATTAATAGTTCCCATTTTGCAGGTGAAGAAGAAGAGCTTAGGAACTAAGTAATAGCAACAACATTGCCTGAGGTTCTGTTACCACTGAGTACTGGACTGGAGATTTGAAAATGGTGTTTTGCGATTCCAAATTCAGTCTCTAACCATGACTTGATATTGCCAGTTCTACAAAATTTTGGATATGCTTTCTAATTTATAGAATAAATGTGATTAAGCTGAAAACGAGAAAAATGCCTAGGGAAAAAATCATCAAAGAAACAGGACTGTGAAAGTATAGGAAATATGATGCCAAAGACCTGATAAATGTAAGATGATAGTATAAAATCTTCTCATGATGAAAGGATTTTTTAAAAAAAAACCTGAGAAACACTTTTAAAAAAAAATTTACTTTATTTATTTATTTGTCAGGTCTTAGGCATTTGGGATCTTCAGTCTTTAGTTGTGGCATGCAGAATCTTTAGTTGTGTCATGTGAACTCTTAGTTGTAGCATGTGGGGTCTAGTTCCTGAACCTGGGACAGAAGCTGGACCCCCTGCATTGGAGTCTTGGCCACTGGACCACCAGGGAAGTCCCAGGATGCTTTTCCAGTTGAGAACTTTTCCAGAATTCTTATTTTAAAAAATGCAAATCAATAGCCGTGTAAGGGCATCAGCTATTGTTATATTTTCAGATCATATTGGAGAGGTACTGTGTCTCAGTGAAGATTTTAGGTATTGCAGTCAGACTGCCTGGGTTCAAAATCCACCTCTCCTATCCATTAGTTTTGTCATCTTTGAGCAATTAATTAATCCTTTTAGGCCCCTATTTATTCATTAGTTAAATGAGGGAAATAATTGCAACCTACTTCTTGGGTTGTGATGAGAATTGAGTCAATTGACATTCAGCACATAAAACATTACCAGCCTATATTAAGCACCAAATAAATGTTAGCTATCTACTTATTTAGCTTTTGAAAAGCCTTTCTTTTCCTTCTGTTTTTTTTTTTTTTCTTTTTTGTTTCTTTCCTTTTCCTTTTTTCCTAGTTCACATACCACCCAGTATACCCAGGGTAGAGCAACAAAGTGATCTGAATGAATGCAGCATGATTAATATGGGGTTCTTGATCTTCTTGGGATATCTACATATTGTTGTGTTATTAAGTGTTTGAAGAATTCCTAGCTGCTTTGAATACTCTGATTTCAACATTAATGATGTAATAATAACTCTGTTGAACAGTTGATTAGACTGAAACTCAGCTACGATAATGATGTAAGCTCATGACCTAGATAGAGGAATAACCTAATTCTACTGAGAGTCAAAAATAGCTGAAATGAGCAAGCTTGGGGTACCAATTTGTGAGGCTTTAAATAAAATTTGTTCACAACTAACAAGTGACATATTCTTTTTTCACACTAATTAATATTTATGTGAAATGAATTGAGTTCTTAAAATATAGTAATACACTTTAGGTGTATTGAAAGAAGGCAGTTGAATAAACACTAAGCAGATTCAGTTCAGTTGCCCAGTCGTGTCCGACTCTTTGCGACCCCATGAATCGCAGCACACCAGGCCTCCCTGTCCACCACCAACTCCTGGAGTTTACTCAAACTCATGCCCATCGAGGTGGTGATGCCATCCAGCCATCTCATCCTCTGTCATCCCCTTCGCCTCCTGCCCTCAATCCCTCCCAGCATCAGGGTCTTTTCCAATGAATCAACTCTTCACATGTCTAAGCAGATTACTTATGCCAAAGATGAAGAAAGCACAGTTGGAAACAGTGAAACACTGAAACACTGGTATGATTAGCAGGAAAACAGTAACAAAAATGCTCACATCAGCATTCAGTAATCAGTGACTCAGAACAAACACATGATGTTGACAGTCATTAACATATCTCCACAGGCAGATCCAGTAAAGAGAAAAGACTGAAACCATGCAAAGACAGACTATGAGTTGTTGCATATGGCATCAAGTTATTTAATTCTCTAAGCTTGTTATACAGCTCCAGATTTTTCTTTCCTTATTAGGAGAAACTGTAAGTGATACAGCTCTGAAATACACATCAGTTGTTTGAAAGTGTGCATAGGTAATCTGTCATACCCTTTCACCAGGGGAAAAAGCATGTTGTTTCAAACACAGGGAAACAAAGATTTCCAATTGTCTATGAAATTTACACCCAGGCATTGACTTTTTTCTCCCATATTCCTCTCATGTACACACAGAAATGACAGCATCAAGATTCTTTTTTAGTAATAGACATATATCCTATGATTGTTTTAATAACTTAGTTTGCAAAGCATGCTTTTCACTGTCACATGATTCCTCAAGCAGCCTCCTATGAAACAATACAAGAAGGAGTATTAGGAAATCTTAGCATTACATAGATTGCTGCCAAATTGTCAGCTGTTGCTGGATGAATAGTGAGACCAAGATAAATTTTTACCTCCCTGGGCTAGCCATTTTAGATGACACATCTGTATACAGTTGTCCAGTTAAGATTAGTGTAAGTCTTCACTGTAGACACAAATAATATAACTTACTATACTAAGGGTTCAGTGATGACTTCCCTCTGGAATGTAATGTGAGGATTAGAACCAAGACAACTACCCCTGTTGATCAGTCACAAGGCCTAAGCTAGTCCATGGGGGCTGTTGAAAGCATTGCTGATTCTTCATGCCTTAAGTATGTAATCACATCCTAGAGACTTGAGTTACATACTGATAACAATTTCTTCTCTTCTAGAAGACAAACCATGTCAACCACAGAAGAAGAGAGTTAAAATGTCTCTCAGTAAATTTTACGTGGACATACCAAACAATGTTTGTACTGAGGCTTGGCCTCTGCTTCCATTGTCAATAGTCTCCTCATCAGAGACAACTGCCAGCCCTTGCACCCCAGAGGCCTTTTAACTTTTAAATTTACTATTTCACACTTGAGACAGGTCTGTTGTCATTTAAAAAGATAAGTGCAAATTCCAGATAATTAATTTACCTTTAGATACAACTCAAGAGGCACCTCACAATACTTTGTAGTCTTTTAAAGAGGATCTCCCAGACTAGTGGAAAACTACAAGTAAAAGTGAGAGTAGAACAACAACAAAAAAAATACTAGTTTTTTGTGGAGTAAATTAAATGCAAAGCATATCGTTTTATATAGTTTGTAATGCCTATTTGCAAATGCCACTGTGTGATATTTTCATGTACATCGCTTTTTAAGCAAAATTGAGAGTCTAGCCCTCAGTACCAAATTAAAGTGAAAATTTAAGTCTATTATCAGGATAGCTAGTTAGCTAAGCAGTTTAGGTAATTGTGGTTTGATTCTGGATGACTTCTATAATTGTCTCTGTTTTTTAAATTAAAAGTTCTAGGATAACCAGTTACTGTAAAGAAACAGTTGTTGGGGGTAAAATAATTCATGCTGAAAACAAATTACTATATTTTCCAGTGAGGTACATTTGACTTTGTAAACTTATTTAAAATTGGTAGGAACAAAGCAAAATCATCTACTTTATAAGAGCTTCTGAATAGTTTACTATATTTAAAGGAACATAATTAAATTATTCTAGCATTATATTATTATTCTATTAAAGTTACTTCAACATGGCCTTTAAAGATCCATACTTTTTTTTAATCTTATGTATAAAGAAGACAATGTTTTCATATAATAGTCATATTTTGAAAATACAGGGGTTAGGAATCTTAATCTCATCCATCAGTCTCTACATCAGTTCTCCTTTAAAGAGGCTAATAATTTAACTCATTATTTTTTAAGTATTCTCTTACATGAGAGAAACATTTTAAATACAAAATTTCTCTGTAATTACCTACTCACTATCAATGCACCAACATGAAAAAAATTGACAAGATCCATGGAGGACACTTTCTATTTGAAGCATCATGCTATTTAAATGCAATAACAATATTGAAAGTCCATGACCGAAGTTCATGCAGATCCATCGACACTTAAAAAAGCTAAGCAGAGACTAAAACTCTACTTCCAGATGAACAGAGATTTGTCTCTTTTTTCTTCTCTTCAGTTCCTCTTTACTATCACCTCTTTAAGCTCATCAATGCTATTTTCAAACCTGCATCCCTTCTTCTTACCTTGCTATAAGCTTGATGGGAGAGTTTTTCTGTAGCCAGTAAGCCTAGGTCATCCTCAGGTGCACATCATTTTCCCTGTAGTGGAACCATAGCCCCTAGCCTCTCTTCTCCTCACTACCTATTTCACAACTTTTCCTCATTTTTCATAACAAAATCTCTAATAGTTAATTGTATCAGGACCCACAAAATGGAGACTATCCCAGTGGCAAGGACCACATCACAAATCTAAACTTAAGTCAGCCAGCACCTAGAATTACCTCATTGTCAAGAAAACCTAAGGACAATCACAAGCCTCTAACTCAGCTTTTAGCTAGTTAAAAGCTTACCGCAGAACCTAAAACCTGCTAGCCTTTTGAGGAAATGCTTGATCTCCTAGCCTAGCCAGTTATGCTCTGTGTTGGGCTGCACCCTACAGACCTACAAAGTCTCTACTTGGCCAGCTCAAGGCAGAAGCAAGATTACCAATTATAGAGGAATTGATGTCAGGTGTGTTCATTAGTCGGAGAAGGCAATGGCACCCCTCTCCAGTACTCTTGCCTGGAAAATCCCATGGACGGAGGAGCCTGGTAGGCTGCAGTCCATGGGGTCTCGAAGAGTCAGACATGACTGAGCGACTTCACTTTCACTTTTCACTTTTATGCATTGGAGAAGGAAATGGCAACCCACTCCAGTGTTCTTGCCTGGAGAATCCCAGGGATGGGGTAGTACAGAGTCGGACATGACTGAAGTGACTTAGCAGTAGCAGTGTTCATTAGTTACCAGGGGAACCAGTTGAGGGGCGCACCCCTCACCATTCCTTTGATGAGAACAATCACCAGCTGTGGCCTGGGGCAAGTAATAGGAAGGTCAGTCTTATGGGTAAGATATAGGTGAAGCAAGCACTGGTCTGGCAGGGGATGTACAGAGAGCAAGAGAACAACCATATTGAGTGACCTGAACATACACCCTGTTTTCTGCTGCCTCTAATGCTCTATAAACTCATTCTTCAACCCCCTCAAAAAATGGGTAGAAGATCTAAATAGACATTTCTCCGAAGAAGACACACAGATGGCCAGTAGACATACGACAAGATGTTCAAAATCATTAATTTTTCAAGAAATGCAAGTCAAAGCTACAATGAGATATTACTTCACACCATCCAGAATGTCTGTCATCAAAAAATCCACAAACAATAAATGCTGTAGAGGGTGTGGAGAGGAGGGAACCCTCCTACATTATTGGTGGGAATGTAAATTGATATAGTCACTAGGGAGAACAGTATGGAAGTTCCTGAAAAAGCTAAAAATAGGACTACCATATGACCCTACAGTCTCACTCCCATTCCTGGGTATGTATCTGGAGAAAAACATGATCCTAAAGGACACATCCACCAAAATGCTCATTGTAACTGTTTACAATAACCAAGACATGGAGGCAACCTAAATGTCCATCAACAGAGGAATAAAGAAAGATATGGTACATATATTTAATGAAACATTGTTCAATGATAAAAAGAATGAAATAATGCCATTTACAGCAACATGGATGGACTTAGAGAGTCTCATAATGTCTGAAGTAAGACAGAAAAGGAGAAATATTGTTTGACATCCCTTGTATGTGGAATCTAGAAAGAAATGATACACGTGAACTTGCTAGAAGAACAGAGACTCACAGACTTAGAAAATGAACTTATGGTTGCCAGAGAAAGGGGATAGTTAGGGAGTTTGGGAAGACATGTACACACTGCTATAATTAAAATGGACAACCAATGAGGACCTATTATATAGCACATGGAAACCTGCTCAATGTTATGTGGCAGCCTGGTTGGAAGGGGAGTCTGGGGAAGAGTGCATCCATGTATGGCCAAGCCCCTTCTCTGTTCAGCTGAAACTATCACAACACTGTTGATCAGCTATACCCTAATACAAAATAAAACATTAAAAAAAGGAAACCTCGTTCTTGCCCAGCAGCCCATGGGAGAGCTCTCCACTGCTTGTGATGCTCTGCACTTTCCCCATCTACGGATTGTTTTCCTTTGAATAAAGGACAGCAAGCTTGTTGCTAAATAGTTTTAGTTTTATCCTTTGAAAGTTTTGGCAATGGGATGGGACCTGAAGACAGCTTCTGAAACTTCTGGGACTGCTCTTAGATACAAGGGACAGTATCCATGAAAACCTTTTGGTTTGCTGCTTCTTTTGCCACTCTCTGGGATCTCTGGTAAGCCTATCTCAGATTGAACTTCTCTTATTTTGTGTTCTGAACTCTTCAAGTTTGTTCTGATCACTTCAGGTAGAAAATTAAGGTATGAGATACTCCAGTTTTTTCATGGCTTGGAAAATCAGGCTGTGAGAGACTCCAGGTTTTTTGTAGTTTGGAAAATTGGGATATGAGAGACTACAGGTTTTGATGATGAGACTTAGTGGGCCACAACATTTGGGTTTGTGGCCAAACTTATCTATAAGGGATATATATGCCTTTGGGCAGTCCTGACAGGTCTCAGAAACTATGTACAGGCAGTCAGAAACAATAAATTTGGTTAAATGGGGGAGGAGGGGAAGTATGTCAATGAGGGAAAAAATAGTGCTCAATCTAAAGAAAATAAGAGGGCAGTCATCACAAAATTCACAAAAAACTTGTGGTAAGTCCATAGCATAAACTTCTGGGGCACTTGAGGAAATAAGACAGGAAATTCAGTTTTGATCAGTTGCACATCATAATCTAAGTAGACAAAAGTTTCTGATTTGATGCAACCCCATGCTTGCTCTTCTTTGGGATTGGAATGAAAACTGACATTTTCCAGTCCTGTGGTCACTGCTGAGTTTTACCAGTTTGCTAGCATATTGAGTGTAGCACTTCAACAGCATCATCATTTAGGATTTGGAATAGCTCAACTGGAATTCCATCACCTCCATTAGCCTTGATCTTGTAATGTTTCCTAAGGCCCACTCAACTTGATTCTCCAAGATGTCTGGCTCTAGGTGAGTGATCACACCATCGTGGTTATCTAAGACATTAAGATTTTTTTTTATAGTTCTTCTGTGTATTCTTGCCACCTCTTCTTAATCTCTTCTGCTTCTGTTAGCTCCATACTGTTCCTGTCCTTTGTTGTGCACATCTTTGGATGAAATGTTCCCTTGGTATCTCCAATTTCCTTGAAGAGATCTCTAATCTTTCCCATTCTATTGTTTTCTTCTGTTTCTTTGCATTGATCACTGAGGAAGGCCTTCTTATTTCTCCTTGATATTCTTAGAACTCTGCATTCAGATGGGTATTTCTTTCCTTTCTCCTTTGCCTTTCACTTATCTTCTTTTCTCAGCTATTTGTAAGGCCTCCACAGACAACCACTTTGTCTTTTTTGCCTTTTTGCATTTCTTTTTCTTGGACATGGTTTTGATCACCACCTCCTGGACAGTGTTAGGAACCTCCCTCCATAGTTCTTCAGGCACTCTGTCTATCAGATCTAATCCCTTGAATCTGTTTGTCACTTCTACTGTATAATCCTAAAGGATTTGATACAGGTCATACCTGAATGGTCTAGTGGTTTTCCCTACTTTCTTCAATTTAAGCCTAAATTTTGCAATATGGAGTTTATGATCTGAGCACAGTCAGCTCCCAGTCTTGTTTTTGCTGACTCTATAGAGCTTTTCCATCTCTAGCTGCAAAGAACATGATCAATCTGATTTTGGTATTTACTATCTGGTAATGTCTATGTGTAGAGTTGACTCATGTTGTTGGAAGAGGGTGTTTGCCATGACCAGTGCATTCTCTTGGCAAAACTCTGTTAGCTTTTGCCCCAATTCATTTTGTACTCCAAGGCCAAATTTGCCTGTTACTCCAGGTATTTCTTGACTTCCTACTTTTGCATTCCAGTCCCCTATGATGAAAATAACATCTTTTTTGATGCTAGTTCTAGAAGGTCTTGTAGGTGTTCATAGAATCATTCAACTTCAGCTTCTTCAGCATTAGTGGTTCAGGCATAGACTTGGATTACTGTGATATTGAATGGTTCGCCTTGAAAACAAACAGAGATCATTCTGTCGTTTTTGAAATTGCACTCAAGTACTGCATTTCAGACTCTTTCATTGACTATGAGGGCTACTCCATTTCTTCTAAGAGATTCTTGCCCACAGTAGTAGATATAATGGTCATCTGAGTTAAATTCACCCATGTGATCAATTGGCTATTTTTCTGTAATTGTGGTTTTCATTCTGTCTGCCCTCTGATGGATGAGGATAAGAGGCTTGTAGAAACTTCCTGATAGGAAGGACTGGGCTGTGGGGGAATCTGAATCTTGCTCTGATGGGCGGGGCCATGCTTAGCAAATCTTTAATCCAATTTTCTTTTGATGGGTGGGGCTGTGTTCCCTCCCTGCAGTTTGGCCTGAGGCCAAGCTAGTTAGGGGTGATGGGTATATCTCAGCTCCCAGGATGGGTATATCTCAGCTGGGTATATCTTTCCCTTTCTCCTTTACCTTTCACTTCTCTTCTTTTCTCAGCTATTTGTAAAGCCTCCTCAGACAAGCATATTGCCTTTTTGCATTTCTTTTCCTTGGGGATGGTTTTGACCACAGCCTCCTGTACAATGTTATGAATCTCCACCATAGTTCTTCGGCCACTCTGTCTATAGGATCTAATCCATTGAATCTATTTGTTACCTCCACTGTACAATTGTAAGGAATTTAATTTAGATCATACCTGAATGGTCTAGTGGTTTTTCCTATTTTCTTCAATTTAAGCCTGAATTTTGCAATAAGGGGTTGATGATCTGAGCAACAGTCAGCTCCCAGTCTTATTTTTGCTGACTGTATAGAGCTTCTTCATCTTTGGATGCAAAGAATATAATCAGTTGTTACTGACCATTCGGTGATGTCCATGTGTATAGTTTTCTTTTGTTTTGTTGGAAGATGGTGTTTGCTATGACCAGTGTGTTCTCATGAAAAAAAACTGTTAGCCTTTGCTCTCCTTCGTTTTGTACTCCAAGGCCATACTTGCCTGTTACTCCAGGTATCTCTTGACTTCCTACTTTTGCATTCCAGTCACCTATGATTAAACTTGAGTGCTAGGATAACTTGGTCATCATGAAATAAGTTAGACTATAGGTTACCTTCAAAGCTCAAGAAAATCTTCAGGCAACATGGCATACTGTAAAACACCACAAAATCCCCAACCTAGTGGCACATCTGTCTTACATGTTAATTTGGCTCTGAGAGACCAAAGACTTAACTAAAGAAACGGCATCAAGTTTCTATTATAAGATTGGAGCATCCCACTTATGGCACATCTGCTTAGTTTATATCTAGGTACTGTGGTCCTGGAAGATTTAGATAGCCACATAAATGGCAATATCTCAGACAGCCTGGAATTACAATGGCCATTATATGATGAATGTTCCAGTGAGATAAGATTGTTCATTGAGGAAGTACATCTGAAAGCAAGGGCTCTCAAATCAAGCAAACAGAATGGGGTACCTGTTTTAATTTGCCTGCTGAAGCCTCCAAAAGGTTTCAAAATTGCAAAATATCATCTTGAAAGATTCAAGATAAAAATTGAATCTTGATTTAAATGCAAGATTCAAGATTGCAAAGGGCTAATAAAAATTAAAGACACAGAGGTGGGGCTTCCCTGGTGATCCAGTGGCTAAGACTTAGTGCTCCCAGTACAGGGGCCCTGGGTTTGATCCCTGGTCAGGGAACTAGATCTTGCATGCAGCAGCCATGACCTGCTTGGGGCAGAAAAATAAATAAATAGATATTTAAAAATAAAGATACAGGAAATACTGAAAACAAAATCTCTATGACTGATGTGATACCTACTACTCCCCTCTATTCCTTTACCTGAGTGCTCACAGTCTTCTAATCTATCTAAATTCCCTGTCACTCTGAAGAGTTTCCAAGATGGTAAACAAAAGTCCAACATGTTAGTGGTCTGAAATATGCCACCATATCTACCCTTTCAGGGTTGACAGGCCTCCAAGAGATTCTCTGGTAAACTGCTACTAGTTGTTCCTTTAAATAGTCCAGGAGAACTAAAATAAATAATAAACTTTGACAAGTTCTGGCAGATACTAGAGCTACATTCTTGATTTTAAACCTCCAGGCTTCTGCAGATGAAATCCTGTGAAAACTGGCAGAAGCCAGTGAAGGATGAGAATTCCAATTAGAGTTGACTTTTTGGGGTCTCAGTCTGTAGTGCCCAGTCAAGAAAGGACGATAAAATGTCATGTTGTACCTTCCTTTCTAAATCCAGACCCATTAGCTACTGATCCGTTCTCTGTCAGTGTTAGTTACTGTCTCCTTGCTTTTCTTCTTTTGTGTCCTGAGTATTTGGCTTGGCAGCCATCAGGTTGGGAATACCCGAATATGGCCAGATAGAAATGCGGGTTGCATCCCGTTTGCAGCTGGAGTCCTACCTTTTGTTCCTAGCTCTCAGGGGAATTGTCTAAATCTTCTTTTGCTTTCCTTGGTCGTGGCTCTGGATCTTGGGAGGCTGGTACCTTTTGCACCTTTTTTGGGGGATACTTCTTATAGCCAAGGTGTTGTTCAGTACTGCCAGTAATATTTACTGTTTGTATCAGCTGAAACCTGGCAAGATATTTGAAAATGTTTGTTTCTATTGTTTTTCTTTTAAAGTATCTCAATGGTCAGAACCTAATCTGGGAAAGATTGAGGGCAGGAAGAGAAGGGGATGACAGAAGATGAGAAGGTTGGATGGCATCACTGACTCAAAGGACATGAGTCTGAACAAACTCCAGGAGATAGTGAAGGACAGGGAAGCCTAGCATGCCACCCCTAGTATGTCCATGGGGTCTGAAGACAGGACTTAGTGGCTGAACAACAGAAGTGGTCAGAAGGTGATATTGAGGGCCAGATGGGAACCTTGTTTTAGCTCTTCTGCCTTAAACTAAAGGAAATTATGTACCCAGAGGCAAAGAAAAACATTCCAAAGACACACAGCTCTAAATCGAGAACAGAAATCTTGATTTCCATCTTAGTTCTCCCTTATCTAAAGAAGCAAATTGAAAATAATTTAGATGGATGGGTAGATCAACCCTTTGATGTCGTTCAGGTTACAGTCCAGTTACTTGAGGAATTAAAAACGACTATACTTGCCTTGTAAATTGAGTCTTTACAAGAACAGAAAAGAATCTTTAGAAGCAATTCAAAGACCACCAGTCCTTTTTACCCAGGCAGAGCCTTTTCCATTTATTTATAAAGACTTTTTGGTATTGCAAAATTATGGATTCAGGAAACAAACAAACAGAAAAATCCTTGCAGGAAGTTAAACTTTTCCCCTGTGTTTTTGAGATGTAAATATTCTACCCAGTCTACTTCTGGAACTGAGTAACTTGCACCTCTTTGAAATGCAAATTTCAGGAGGTAATTCTTATCAGAAGGGGGAAAAAAAAAAGAAAGAAGGAAGGCTTCTTGGAAAGTAGGTGAATGAAAAAAAATCTTAACATACTTCACAGATGTTAGTAAAAATTTAAGCTGTCTGAGCAGGTTACCTTAATTTATGACATCTGACAGAAACATGATTTAGATCCAGCTTTTTTATTTCTTAATTTTTTTGAGCCTTGTGCCATTACGAATTTTAGTTCCCTGACTATGGATTGAAACTGTGCCCCCAGCAGTGGAAAGGCAGAGTTCTAACCACTGGATTGCCAGGGAAATCCATAGATGCAGTTTTTCTTTTGTAAATTAGAGAGGATTCTATTATCATACCTGTCTCATGATTAAAATTTTAAAACAAAAGCTGTAAGATTTCTGTTTGCATCTGTCTGTATATTTATGTGTGACTATGTATGTTTGTTCTAAGTGTGTGACTTTTGTTTTTTCTACCTCTGGATGTATTTGTAAAGAAACCTATTCAAGTTTATATAATCTAGGATGAACTTCAGAAACAAAAGCTAGTGTATATTTGTTAGTTCAATTAAAACAGTCATGTCTTTAGAGTTATCAGCAGTAAATATTATGCAGACTAGTAATTTTTATTCTACCTGGCTTTGCTAAAAGTAAAATTAGTTCACATTATCTCTGTTAAACAATTTGTCAGGAAGAAAGATAAAAGATGACAATTAGCTATTTAATCTCTTATGAAATTTTCATGAGTAATCTAAACACAATAAAGAACAAGTCAAATAATATAACTAAGATAAACAAGTCCAATAGATATAACTAAGAACTTTTCAACAATGATTTAACTTTATAGTATGTCTACTTAAAAATACTTTATATTATGTCTACTCAAAATCTTTTTGATAATTTGATACCTTAAAGTTACACTGAAATAAGTTAAATTATGAATATTCATTGAATATCTAGATCAATTCCAAATAAGATAAGATACTGAAAGATTAATTACTGAACATAGGTTTATTCATTATTGGCTTCCTTTTACAGAGGGACTAAAGGTATTTAGGCTTATTAGTACAAACATGTTCTGTGCCACAGTGAAAAGCTTATTGTGAAGAGCATACATCTAGAAATTATGAAATATATTTATATAAATTTTGTCAATCAACAGAATGGTAGTGTAACAGTCCACAGTTGTTAAGCTCTTAGTCTTCACTAGGATTTAAGGATTCTAAGGGATAATAATTCCAGTTAATATATGTAGTTAAAACTACTAGAAGTAAGAGAAGCATCTCTATGCAAGCAAAGTGGAGTGGATTTTTGGTAAGGTATCAAGATACCTTTTTGTTAAAGAAAAAAGAGTGATTTTCTCCTAAAGTGAAATGATTGATCCATAATGAGAAATAGGACAAAAAAAAAAAAAAAGGACAAAATTAAGTGGACATAAGAAATTTTAGAACTTTCATGGAAAAGGAATCTTGGTAAAGGGATTTTATGTGTGGTAAAGATTACTAAGATTGGAATGGATTATGTTTTTTTTTTTTTTATTAGTTTTAATATCAAAAGAGCTCTGTTGCAAAATTAGTTTGGTTTTCTCTCCATTAAAAGGATGCAGTTTTATTAGTTTTATTATTGGTCCACTCTTAATAAGGAAGTATAAACAAAGATTTTTGTTTACCTTGAAATAATCTGCCTGGACAGCAAAGATTTTGTGTCTTACCAACTGACTGACTGTGCTTCAAGTTTGTTTATTTGTTTGTTTTATCAAGTTTTTGATTAGTTATGGAAGCCCAGTGTCTTTAACATCAAAAAAAGTTTTGTTCACAACTCTGTAAACTTCTATATTTGTTTATAAAATCTTCTATTATCATTTTAGTTAAATAGAGATTATTTCATAATAATTAGTGATCCTGTTTAGTAAAACGTTCATGTTCATACCTTTTGATGTTTTGGCAACTTTAAAGAATTACATTCTAAATGGTAACTTTTTAGCCTAAGGGTAACTGAGATTTCCAAGAGGCCCCCTGGAAAACCTCAAAAGATTTATTTTTCACCTTGTAAAAGAGAGATGTTAAACTAGTTAGGTTTATTTGGCATGTTAAATTATGTAGGATCCACTGTCAAGTAAGTGACAATAGACCTTCTTAAATTATATGTATGGGTATATGCTACTAACATAGGTATTCCAGAAATTGCCTCTAGTTTCTAACAAATTGTCAGTACTCATTGTCCAAGTATTATTCTAAATTATTGAACACCCCAGAAATATCTCAGCATAAGGTAATGGTTGGAATGAGAATAGGAATCTGGTTGTTTTTCTTTTCTTCACTTGAGCTTTCAAGACTGAGGGATCATTCAAAGAGAGGAAGCACTTCTAAATGCATCCTGTTTTGTGATCTAAGATTTCTTTATGTAAAGAAAGCAAAGGAAGAAATGGCGAAGCTTCTTCCAGAGAACGTGTGTGTTTCTCCTTAATATTGCATTTCACTTAGACAGGCGCTCTGGTGCCTGAGGACTGCACAGCTGTGTGCATTTGTGTTCAAGATTAGGTTTATTGCATTTAGCTTGCCTCTTCTTTTATGGTTAGTCTTCCTCAGCTGTCTGGCTTCCCATCTCACTTTCACATTTAAACTAGCAAAGAAATGCAGAAGGTAATTAAATGACCCTGGAATTTCCTTAGTGTAGGGGTACTGAGTAATAGAT
This sequence comes from Cervus canadensis, assembly GCF_019320065.1. Lineage (NCBI taxonomy): Eukaryota > Metazoa > Chordata > Mammalia > Artiodactyla > Cervidae > Cervus > Cervus canadensis. The sequence goes on along the minus strand of NC_057388.1, from coordinate 32,982,318 downwards.
GGGCTGAATGTGCTCTGATTGATATTATCTTTCATAAAATTATCCAAGCCTGAAAATAGGCATTGGGTTAACTGCTGAGAATATTTTGTTTGAAAACCTTCTTGCAAAATCAAAGACTAAGGAGTGTAGGTGGGATTAAATTGCAAAATGTTTCAATGAGGCTAACTGGCTTTTAATATTAACATGAACTATTTCATATAATAAACTAACCTTTTCCTCTCCCTCCACCAATTTTCAAGTTTTCTGAACTCAAGAGTATATAATAAAATATACAATATTCTTATTCTTATCTTTATACTATTCCTTATAGGTTGAATTGTTATGACTCTCTTTGTATTATATATATGTCATATATAGTGTATGTAAATTTATACAAATGTTCACATTAAAATATGTATTTAATATCTGTTGAAATTTTGAAGTGACTATAAAAACATATCCTTAGGTTTTCATCCTGTTTTTGTTTTTTTTTAATAGAGATGTTAGCTCCTTTTTTGGCCTTTCCTTCTTGGTGTTACTCCTGCTCCCTCTCTTCTTTTATAGATGTTCAGAATCTACTTATAAACTCACCCTCACATAAATCAAATATTCTGCCAGGTGAGGACATTCTATGACCAAAATCATTCATCTCAGGGAAAATTTACAAATTAATATGCTTTATTTCCAAGAAATATTTTTTTCTTATTAGACATAACTACTAATAGAATTCCATGAATTAAAAAAAACTAAGGCTAGAAATTATTTCTAGGAGATCAAGAAGGAACTTGTTCCTGGAAATCAGAGAAGGTAGTAGTATGGCCCTAAGCATAAGGCTGTGTATCTTACACTTGAGTGTGACTGATACATTAGTATAAAAGAATGAAGTTGGAGATTGGTCATGTTCCAAAATCAACTTCAAATTGACACTTACAGCTCTGAATCTAGAGTTCCCTTGGTTGATGTTGTCTGTTTCATTGCATAAGAAACTGTTCATTTTTGCTTTTAAGATCAAACCTTTCGGTTCTTGTCAACTTTATGTGCTCATCTCAAAGGATGATGATGGTTAGATAGCATCACTGAACATCACTGTCCACTGAATGGACATGAATTTGAGCAAACTCCACAAGATAGTAAAAGACGGAAATGCCTGGCAGGCTACAGTCCATGGGGTTGCAAAGAATCGGACACAACTTAGTGACTAAACAACTTTATGTGCTCATCTCAAACAGTGAAAATCCCAGATGTAATTAGTGTGAAAATTAACACTTCATAGACAATGCTTACTATGTTTTGCTAACATATCTATTTTCCTAAAGTAATATCAAGATTTTGAAAATACAGTTCTTGGTTTTCATTAATCTATAACAATGAATTTAGTTCAGGAGAAAAAACAAAGTCAAATAGCTAACTGTTCAGAATTAGTAAAGCTGCCACTGTACATTAAGCATAAAAAGATTATTTTTTTTAATTCAAAGGATTTATAGCTACTTAAAGTCTTGTAAACACTGTAGTGTGAATTATGCATGTGTTATGAGCTGAATTGTGCCCTCTTCCCACCAAATTATGTTGAAGTCCTAACCCTCAGTACTTCAGAATCTGACCATATTTGGAGGTGGGTTCATTGCAAAGGTGATTAAGTCACAGTGAAGTCATTTAGGTTGGTTGTAATCCAGTTTGAGTGGTATTCTTATAAGAAGAGAAAATATGAACACAGACATATATGTAGGGAAGATGATGTGAGGCCCGGGAAAAAGATGGCCAAACAAAGAGGCCTAAAGCAGTTCCCTCCCTCAAAGCTCTCAGGAGGAAGCAAGTCCACTGACGTCTTGATCTTGGACCTATAGCATCCAGAACTATGAGGAAATAAATTCCTGTTATGTAATCAACCCTGTCTGGGGTATTGATTTGGCAACCCCAGCACACTAATTCAGTGTGGAAATTATTCATTTCTTATTGGGAAAGTAAACATAATTTGAAAGTAATAATAAACATGAGTTGAAAATTTGCCGAAGACTTTGGTTGAATTCTAATGCAAAATTTCAAGAAAGAATCTGGTTTTAAGAACCAATCAGTAAAAAACATTGAGAATACTAATTTTAAGAATAGTTTCAAGGAACCATATGTTTGGATATATTTGAAAGACATCTTGATCACATCTATACTTTTAAAAATTTACCTCATCATGTGATTAATGTCAACTCAGTTTTGATGTGGTATTGGAGTTTAACTCTTGGCAAATGTACATTAAAAACACATTATGATGTTCAAACAAATATGGTAGAATTGTAAAATAATCATTAACTGAGCTTGATTAATCTATGTAATTAAGCCTAGCTTACCAAGGCTGTTAGTACCATGTCATTATTTCAACTAGGGCTTTCATCTACTATGATCCATCAGCATTTCCTAATAAACTCATACTTATTTGAGAAGCATTTGGCCAGGAGTTTCTTAAAAGGACTGTTTCCAACATAAGAGTTTAGTCTACCGGTATTAATAAAACTAAGAAAAGCAAAATTGCTTCTCTACTTTTGATTTTTGTATACTAAATAAAAAGAGACCTAAGTTTATAGCTATCTGTTTTATAAGTAGTTGTACTTTTTCTTTAGACATTCTTTTCAAAAGGATTTGAAGCCATTGTGAAAAAGTGAATAATTTCATAAGGAATTTTGATCATCCATGTGTGAATACCTGTGTATGGAGATTAACAGAGATTGCAGTAATCACCAATTGTCTTCATATTGCCTCTGACTTAAACAGGAACAGGTGGATTTTCACAATATGAAAAGCAAGAGTTGATAACAGGAGATTTAACAAAGCATTTCATGATTAATCACTAAGCAAGAAGTATAAAATAAATGCTTAAGTTTAGAAGGAACGAACACTGGGATACAGTGGTTTAGAAGACAAATTTGTTGTATTACAGATACTATTATTGATCAGTTTTAAATTAAAGAAAAAGATTCAGGAATAGTTACAAAGCCATTTTCCCCCTACTTTGGCCCAAAAGAAAGTTTGGAGAAATTTGGAGTTTAAGGAGTTGTTTTTTGTGTGTGTGTGTGGTTAACCTGTCAGACATTGTTAACTCCAACTTTGATGAAATGTATTAATGCCTCTATATCTTTCTCCAAAGCAAGACTTACTGTTTTGTTCACTAAAACAAAACTCATGAATGTTAAAACAAAATTTTTGACCTGTCTCTTTTTATTTGGTTTCCTTCTGAGGTTGTACTGTGGGGCTTATAGCAGATAACTCATTGCCACGTGAGTAGGGTCATGTGGCTCCACATGACTAGAGCCTAATTGTTTGCTCCTTGACTCCTGCAAACTCAACGTTTGGGTGTCAAATCTGTGTTGTGTTAATGAGGCAACTGCTGCAACAACCTGAAGAATAGATTTAATTGGATTTTTGAAAATGATCGTGAGAAATCTTGAAAGAGAAATTTGATGAATATGCAACACTCTGAAATTAGAATTCAAGTATGAGGGGGTCTGAATTAGCATTAGTGTTGGTTCCCCTGGGGCTACTGTAACAAACCAAAAACTGGGTGACTTTAAAAAAAAGCAGAAGTTTATTTTCTCACAATTCTGGAGACTAAAATTCTGACAAGATGATTCTGCCTGGGTTGTGTTCCCTTTAAAGCCTGTAGAGGAAAATTCTTCTTTCCAGATTTTGGTGTTTGCCAGCAATTCTTAAAGTTCTTTGGCTTGTAAATGCATCATTTGGATCTCTGCCTCTGTTGTTACATGGCTGTCTTCTCTTTTCTATTTCCCCTCATTGAAAGGACTTGTGTCATATTAAAGTAAGGACCCACCCATATCCAATATGACCTCATCCTAACTAATTATATCTGCCAACAACACTATTTCCAAATAAGGTCATATTTTGAATCCTGGGATTTTGGACTTAAACATGTCTCTTAAGAGGATGCAATTCAACTTATAGCAGGGATGTTTTAAATATAGGAAGTATTGATAAAAAGCCCAAGTTTGTGTGTGGGGGGTATGTGTTTACTGTAACAAATTACCACAGATTTAGTGGAAGAGTCTGGAAGTCTGAAACTGAATGGGTGTCACTGGACTAAAACCCAAGGTGTATATATAAGGCTGTGTCCTTTTCTGGAGGCTCTGGGAGAAAATTTATTTTCTTGCCCTTTTCAACTTCTAGAGGTGGCATTATTCTTTGGTTTGTGACTCCTTTCTCCATCTTCAAGGCTAGCCATGGCCAGTCAGACTTTCCCCTTGATGCCATCACTCAAGGTTCTGACTCTTCTCAATTAAAGACCCATTTGAAGATCACGGGCCTACCGGATAAGCCAGGATAATCTCTGTTTTGTAAGGTCAACTGATTAGCAACCTTAATTTCATCTATAACTTAACTTCCACCAATGCCTTTTAGCAATATATTCATAGGTTCTAGAAATTAAGATATGGACTGAGAAGTCATTAATCTGTCTACTATAGCCCAGTAAAATTTGTCATTGTTCTTGAAACAAATTTATCCCTTCATTAAGTGGTAGAAAAAGTTGTTTTGCCCAGAAAGCCTCTGTGTTCATTTGTATATCAATTCATGCACTGATTTATTTTAAAGTGCCTCTAAATGCCTACTATCTGGCTGGAAACTAAACACACTTGAGTTCTTCCTCTCCCCGAGCTCCCTGTCTAGGTTAGGAAAACTTTTATGAACAAGAATTGCAATAAATGTGGTTTTATAACTCAGGTCCATTTATAGTTGATTCAGCATGATAGAGGAACACAAGGGACTTTTTCTAATAGGATCATGCAAACTTCTTAAAGAAGAGGCAATTGAAAAGTGTCCATAAATATTTATCAGGTAGAGTGGGTTGTAAGAAGGCAGAAAGAGAAGAATCTGTGTAAATGCAGAGAGGCAAATAAGAGAAGTGTCTTTTCAGGGCATTAAAAATGGTGCCTATCTCTTGAAGCATATGAGGCAAAAAGAAAGGAAATAAATTGGTACTGGAAGGAGGCTAGGTTCAGGTACAGGTGTCAGTAAAGAGAACTGAAATGTCATATGGAAGGACCATGTTTCTTACACTTTTCAGGGAACTAGCCCCTTTTAGAATATGATAAAGCCCTTGAATCTCTTGCTTTGAATTCTAACAGTAAAATGAAAGAGGAATACATGTCTTTTAATAGGGTAGAGAAATAATCCTCATACATGCACAAATCTGCCTATACAGAAATCTTTTATGCATTACTTCAGGGGTTACAAAACCCCAATTTAATCTATCAAGTTCTTTTGAGTTTGTGGACTCCAGGTTAAAAGATTGAGGGATGTGAGGATGGAGACAGAAGGAGAGAAAACACTTGGATAATTATTAGCAAACTGTGAAAAAAAGAGTGGCATTATGTTCATAAAATTACTCCAGTGTGTGAGTAGAAGTGAGGAGGATGAATCATGAAACAGGAATAAGGGATCAATTCTCAAGTGTCCAGATGAGAAATCAAGAGCATTAATTAGTAGTATTCTGGCTATTTTGCCATAATCTTAAGATAAACATTTTAAAAATGGTTCTTAGTTATTTGTTACACCTTTCTAAGAAATTGGAATATATAGAAACAATGATAAAGAACTTGTGAAGAGGAATGTTACCAGTAAATGTTGAAATTCTTGAAAATTTTAGTGACATTAAGCTGGATTCAGTGTTTACAATAAACTCTAGTGGATAAAATAGAGAGAGAAACATTAGGGGATAAAGAAATATCAATGTGTACACAAATTTTTAAGATAAATTTACTGAGATATAAACTTTATACTATGAAATCCACCTATTGTAAATGTTTAATTTAATGATTTTTAGAAAATTTATAGAGTTTAGCAAGCATCACAACAATCCAGATTTGGAATCTTTCTGCCATTCTTCCAAATTTATTCTATACTCTGCTCCTGCCTCAAAGTTACTTCACGCTCCTACACCTAAGCAACCACTAAAGTTACTTCATGTCTATGTATTTGCTTTTATTTGTTGATTAATTGTTGTTATACTTTCCTTTAATTTATTGAACATAGCTTCTTTTACTTCACTGAACATGTTTATAATAGCTGCTCTGATAGTTTTGTCTGCCAAGTCCAACACCTGGGGACAATCTCTGTTCTTGGCTTTTTTCCCCAGAATATAACACATTTCTATGTCATTGCAAATCTCATTATTTTTTTATTGTTGTTGAAAACTGGAGTTTTTTAATAGTAACTGTAGCAATTCTAAGTTCATATTCCTCCCCTCAAGCTCTGAATTTGTTTTTGCTATTTTGTTTGTTAGTTTATTGGTTTCTTTATTTTGTTACTTGTTTTGGCTAAGTCTGTGACTCCCATGGTGTTCAGCCTCTGATGTTTTTATTTATTTATTTTGCATTTATATTAAAATTTGGCCTTCTGGGATTTGCCTCTGTGTATTCCTAACTTGGGGCTTCCCAATAGTGAGACTACTAAAGAATCTGCCTGCCAATGCAGGACATGTAAGAGAGGCAGTTTCGATTTCTGGTTTGGGAGAATCTCCTGGAGTAGGGCATGGCAACCTACTTCAGTATTCTTGCCTGGAGAATCCCATGGACAGAGGAACCTGGCAGACTCCAGTCAACAGAGTCACAAAGAAACAGAATGACTGAAGCGACTTAGCATAGCACACACATGCACAACTTAGTTGTTAGTCAATGGTTGGAAAAAGGTAGTGCTTAAGTGTGTAAAGCTAATCATGGTACATGTGTGAACAAATATGTCTGGGTAGGAAAGAGTTATTCTGTCCTTGCTTCTGTTCCATTGTAATCTTTCATGATTCCCCTGTGCGTGTGTGCAGCCTCATTTGATCAAGAGCATGTGGCTAGTTTGAGGCCTCCTAGATCTCTGCTTTGTGTGTATGTAGACTCAAGCAAGACTATGGTTCCTTCAATCATAACCATGATATGATTACTTCTACCAACAATATTATTGAATGTGATCCTTACTTATTGTTTCCATTGGAGTGAGTTCCCTTTGACCACAGAAGCAAAGAAGCCAGTTCTCATTGATTGCCTAATCCTATCAAAACCTCCATGTCCACTGAGCTGAGAATGGAGATGGGAGAAGCCCTAAGCAAAAAAAAAAAAAAATCATGGAATTCTACTGTTCTTACTTGAATTTAGCAGTTCTTCAATCATGAAAGGTCTTGTCTGGTGGCTCAGATGATAAAGAATCTACCTGCAATGCAGGAGACTGGGGTTTGATCCCTGGGTCAGAAAGGTCCCCTGGAGAAGGAAATGGTACCCACTCTAGTATTCTTGCCTGGAGAATTCCAGGGAAAGAGGAGCCTGGTGAGCTACAGTCCATGGGGTTGCAAAACATCGGATACAACTGAGTGACTAACACTTTCACTTTTCAATCGTAAATGCTTTTTTGATGGTTGCATGCTTTTTTTTGACATCCAGAACATGGACATCTTTGTTTTATTCTTTCTTTCCAGCTTTACAGCTGATTTGCAGGGAGGGTTTTTACCAGCCATTTCACTTGGCAATAGTCGGGAATTCCTTATCCATAGGTTTAGACATTTTATCCATTACTTATTCAAGCATGTGTAAAAACCATTAGTATTTTATTTTATCTAAAAAAGTTAATTTTGGATAAATTATACATTTAAGATCTCTTGTCTCTGCAAAAGTAATGTTATGCAGAGTTATGATTGCAAAATAGGCTGACTTTCCTGTTTAGGTTGTAGCTTGACTGTGCATTCATAGAATTTAACTTATTTTATATTATGTGTATGCTTAGTCACTCAGTTGTGTCCAGCTCTTTGTGGTCCATGGGCTTCTCTGTCCATGGAGATTCTCCAGGCAAGAATACTAGAGTGGGATGCCATGAGCTCCTCAAGGGGATCTTCCCAACCCAGGGATCGAACTCAGGTCTCCCACACTGCAGGCAAATTCTTTACCGCCTGAGCCACCAGGGAAGCCCAAATTAAATTTGGCCCAAATTAAAATACATGGAAGCTTAAAAAATTATACAACATGTATATTTCAAAATACAGTTTTCTCATTAATTGATTCACTCATTAAATTACTTAGCAATTAAAAAAAAATCTGCTTTGTAGTTTCAACTACTATATTAGTGATATGGGGATTGATGCAGAGAGCACTGTCTTTTACCAGTGCTCTCTATTAAAGAGTTAAGATAAAGAGTTAAGAATTCCATTAAATAATATTCCAGAGGGCTTGCCCTGGTGGCAAAATGGTCAAGAATCTGCCTGCCTTTCAAGAGACACGAGTTCAATCCCTGATCCTGGGAGATCTCACATGCTATGGATCACCTACTGAGCCTGTGCTCTAGAGTCCAGGAGCGACAACTGCTGAGTCCATGAGCTGCCACTGTTGAAGCCCTAGAGCCTGTGCTCCGCAAAAGAGAAGCCACCACAATGAGAAGCCTGTACACCACAATTAGAGAGCAGTATCCCCTCGCCACCGGAGGAGCCAATGGCAACCTACTTCAGTACTCTTGCCTGGAAAATCCCATAGATGGAGGAGCCTGGTAGGCTGCAGTCCATGGGGTTGGGTCGCGAAGAGTCGGACACGACTGAGCGACTTCACTTTCACTTTTCACTTTCATGCATTGGAGAAGGAAATGGCAACCCACCCCAGTGTTCTTGCCTGGAGAATCCCAGGGATGGCGGAGCCTGGTGGGCTGCCGTCTATGGGGTCGCACAGAGTTGGACACGACTGAAGCACTTTAGCAGCAGCAGCAGCAGGATCCCCTCACCACAACCAAAGAAAAGCCCACACAGCAACAAAGACCCAGCACTGCCAATAAATAAATAAAATTAAAAAATAATAATATTCCACAAATATTTGCCAAGTACTATGTGCCAAGAATTGTGCTGAAAATTAAAAAATCATCATACAAGAAGGAATTCTAGTAATTCTCCACTTTCTAGATAGATACCAATTTAATATTTTTAGAATATAAAAATCACTTTATTCTAATTATTTATCAAAGCCCTTATGTTTATACAATAGAAGTGACAAATAGATTCAAAGGATTAGATCTGGTAGACAGAATGCCTGAAGAACTATGGACAAAGTTTCATAACATTGTACAGGAGGCAGTGACCAAAATAATCCCAAAGAAAAAGAAAAGCAAGAAGGCAAATGATTGTTTGAGGTGGCCTTACAAATAGCTGAGAAAAGAAGAGAAGAAAAGGCAAAGGAGAAAGGGAACGATATACCCAACTGAATGCAGAGTTCCAAAGAATAGCCAGGAGAGATGAGAAAAGCCTTCTTAAATGAACAATGCAAAGAAATAAAGGAAAACAATAGAATGGGAAAGTCTAGAGATCTCTCAAGAAAATTAGAGATAACAAGGGAACATTTCATGCAAAGATGGGCACAATAAAGGACAGAAATGGTATGGACCTAACAGAAGCAGAAAAGATTAAAAAGAAGTGGCAGGAATACACAGAAGAACTATAATAAAAAGGTCTTAATGATCTGCATGACCACGATGGTGTGGTCATTCATCATGGTTATGCAGGTCATTAAGAGCCAGACATCCTGGAGTGTGAAGTTTAGTGGGCCATAGGAAGCATCACTATAAACAAAACTAGTGGAGCTGATAGAATTCCAGTTGAGCTATTTCAAATCTTAAAAGATGATGCTGTTAAAGTGCTGCTTTCAATATGCCAGCAAATTTGGAAAAACTCAGCAGTGGCCACAGAACTGGAAAAGGTCGGTTTTCATTCCAATCCCAAAAAAAGACAGTGTCAAAGAATGTTCAAATTACTGTACAATTGCACTCATTTCACATGCTAGCAAGGTCATGCTCAAAATCCTTCAAGTTAGGCTTCAACAGCATGAGAACTGAGAACTTCTAGATGTACAAACTGGATTTAGAAAAGGCAGAGGAACTGAAGACCATGTTGCCAACATCCATTGGATCGCAGAGAAAGTAAGATGGTTCCAGAAAAACATCTACTTCTGCTTCATTGCCTATGCTAAAGCCTTTGACTGGGTGGATCACAACAAACTGGGAAAACTCTTAAAGAGATGGGAATACCAGACCACAGTACCTGCATCCTGAGAAACCTGTGTGCAAGAGACAAGTTAGAACCAGATGTGGAACAACACACTTGTTCCAAACTGGGAAAGAAGTATGTCAAAGCTATATATTGTCACCCTGCTTACTTAACTTATATGCAGAGTGCATCATGCACAATGCCGGGGTGGATCCGTTCTATTGAGATGGATGAAACGAGCCCATTATATAGAGTGAAGCAAGCCAGAAAGATAAAGACCAATACAGTATACTAACGCGTATATATAGAATTTAGAAAGATGGTAACGATAACCCTATATGCATAACAGAAAAAGAGACACAGATGTACAGAACAGACTTTTGGACTCTGTGGGAGAAGGCAAGGGTGGGATGTTTCGAGAGAACAGCATCAAAACATGTGTATTATCAAGGGTGAAACAGATCACCAGCCCAGGTTGGATGCATGAGACAAGTGCTCGGGGCTGGTGCACTGGGAAGACCCAGAGGGATCGGGTAGAGAGGGAGGTGGGAGGGGGATAGGGATGGGGAATACATGTAAATCCATGGCTGATTCATGTCAATGTATGGCAAAAACCACTACAATATTGTAAAGTAATTAGCCTCCAACTAATAAAAATAAATGGAAAAAAAAAAAAGATTCCCGGGAGAAATATCAGTAACTTCAGATATGCAGATGACACCACCCTAATGGTAGATAGCTAGAGGAACTAAAAAGCCGCTTGATGAAAGTGAAAGAGGAAAGCAAAAAAGCACACTTGAAACTCAACGTTCAAAAAACTTAAAGATTGTGGCATCCAGCCCCATCATTTCATGACAAATAGATGGGAAAAAAATGGAAACAGTGACAGATTTTATTTTCTTGGGCTCCAAAGTCACTGCAGATGGTAACTGCAGCCATGAAATTAAAAAATACTTGCTCCTTGAAAGAAAAGCTATGACAAACCCAGACAGCATATTAAAAAGCAGAGATGTCACTGCCGACAAAGGTCCACATAGTCAAAGCTGTGTTTTTTCTAGTATTCATGTATAGATGTGAGAGTTGGACCACAAAAAAGACTGAGCACCAAAGAATTTATGCTTTTGACCCATGGTGCTGGAGAAGACTCTTGAGAATTCCTTGGACACCAGAGGAACCAGTCAATCCTAAAGGAAATCAACTCTGAATATTCACTGGAAGGAGTGATGCTGAAGCCAAAGCTCCAGTACTTTGGGCACCTGATGTGAAGAGCTGACTCACTGGAAAAGACCCTGATGCTGGGAATGATTGAGATCAAGAGGAGAAGGGGGCAACAGAGGTTGAGATGGTTGGTTGAAAGCACCGACTCAGTGGAGGTTGAATTTGAGCAAACTCCAGGTGATAGTGAAGGACTGGGAAGCCTGGCATGCTGTAGTCCATGGGGTCATAGAGTCAGACATGACTCAGTGACTAAACAACAACAAATTCTAATTTTTTGGCCCACCAATGCTATTCTGTACAATATTAAAAATACATATTGTTTACTGAAAGCTTACTATATCTACTACTACTATTCAAGAAAAATGCTGAATGATTTGCTTTCATTAAATCATGACAAGCATATAGGTGCTAGTATTTTTGTCTCCATTTTACAGACAAGATATTGTGGCAATATGTTGCCTGCAATCACAGATCTAGCACCTGGCTAAGTGATTTGGTTAAGTCAAAAAGAAAATATGTTGCTGAACTCATCCTTGAACAGAAGTTTTTGCTTTCCCTTAATTATGAGTCTTTGCTTTCCCTCTTTCCTTAATTAAACCTGATGAACATGATTTTGTCTAATATATAAACTTCAATAAACAGTGACCGGTAATCCAGTATCTCATAAAATGGGCTTCCCTCATGGCTCAGTGGTAAAGAATCTACCTGCCAATGTAGGAGATGCAGGTTCAATCCTTAGTCAAGATGATCCCCTACAGAAGAAAATGGCAGCCCATTCTATTATTCTTGCCTGGGAAATCCCATGGACATAGGAACCTGGTGGCCTATGGGGTAACAAAATCATCAGACATGGCTCAATAACTAAACAACAACAACAAATCTTATAAAATAGAACAGCAGTCATCTAATATTTGGTATACCTCAATATAAAATTAATTGGAAAATACTATCTTTGCATCAATGTACCAAGTCAATGGTTCCTACATCTTAATGTAGCAACTTGCATGGCTTCTGGTCCTTTTCAGATATGGCATACCATCTCTTATGTGGAAAGTATGACAAAATACTAATCTTGTGATTTTAAATGATTTTAGAAACTATTATTATTAGCAATTTCTCCTTCACCTACCAGTCCCCATAAATCGCCTATTAAGATCTCAGATAGCATTACTGCTCTATGAAATACACTTTTGGAAAAGTAGCATCAACATTAATATGAAAGACAAGTAAAAGATTGGATTTGGAATAATGAGTTAAATTACGGTATACTAAAACATTAAGTAGGGCAGCTGAAGTGTTGAAGAGAAGTAGTCTTAGGTAAGACAAACTTTCAGAATCAATGTGGGTACCTTGCCTAAGAAGAATATTAGAAAATTAGAGACGGCAGAATTTGGATGGTGTGTCAGGGTTGATTTATCCATTGTAATGTGTATGTACCATTCTAGTGGGGAATGTTGATAATAGCGAGGTTATGTATAGGTGTGAAGAGTGGATATACAGGGAATCTCTGTACCTGATGCTCAGTTTTGCTGGGAACTTGAAAGTACTCTAAAAAATACAGTCTTATTTTTTAAAAAAGGTGAACGTGTTGAGAATTATGCCTGGTTGAGCAGCATGAAGAACAGTCTTTAACTTGCTGTTTGAGTACTATAGACTAACGTATGATTCATAAGAGATCCTGCTAAGAACAAAATCAGGGGGCTGAATTAGAATACAAGCTAGATTAAACCAGATATTTATTAAAAATCAACAGAAATTAACCTGTACCCCCACCCCCACCAACATGCCTTCTTTTAAATTTTTAACTCTAGTATGTTTCTGTACAGTTGCTAGAGAGAAGAAACTTAAGCCAAATAAAATATATTTGTTTTTTATATAGATAACAACTTAAGCAAGAAATTAGAAATCAGTATTCTGATCTATATTCATTTAAGCAGAAGAATAATATAGGTGAGTCAAAGGAATTTGGGGAGCTAGGAAGGAAAGCATGCGCATCAAACAACAGGATCTGTTGGAAAAAATAGGAAGGAATTTGGAACAGCCTTGTAAGTATTGCTTTCATTGAGATGGCAATATTCCCTTAATGTCCTATTCTTTGTAGGAATATTCTAATTTATCAGATATTATCTTAATTCAAGACTTCTCACTTCCACATCTTCTCTAAATGTTCCCAATATATCATTTTTCAAAAATGAAAGAATTCTTTTGTTTAGTCTCATGGAATTTTTCCTTTGAATCTCTTGGTTTCAGAAAATTAGGAATTCTAAACAGAAATTGCTGATGAAATCTACAACAGATGTGAAGAGACTATAAAATTTGTGAACAAGGAACACCTCTTCTCTGAACTTAAGTTGGGTCACATACTAAATATCCTATTCCCCAAAGGCTAGATTCATTTTGTTTTCTCAATTTTAAACCTAGGAAGAAGAAAAAAACATGTCAGTTTCTGCTTTAGCCACAATAAAATTAATAATGCTTTTCAATTCAGCTTTCCAAACCAGATACAACACAAGTCAAATGTTAAAAATTGTGGAGACACTGACAAGATGAAAGGGATTCCTATCACTTTCATCAAAACTTAAAGCAGAATTTTTAAGTTCTTAAGTTTTAAGTTCATAGGGTAGTAGCCATAGGCAATCTTCACTTCTAAATAACAACTTGTCAGACTGCAGGTGTCCCTGGGGATTGAGGAAAGTCTATGGTTTATGTGCCTCTTTGTCTCACGTTCCTCAATACATCTGTATATGTGTATGTGTGTATATATATATCTGGAACAGATCAAAGCTAGTTCTGTTTTTAGTTTGTACTATATGATTACTTTTCATAGTAATTTTTTTCCACACATTCTACTCAACACTTAGGACTCCTGGGCTGGGCATAACCCCCTCTTTTTTGATTCTTGTTTTGAATTGTGCCTCTCCCTTCTGCATCTGAGAATCCACGAACAGACTCTAACAAAAGTCCAATCTCAGCGTGTCATCTCTCTGAGGAGCTGTTTGTGATTGTAAAGGAATGTTTTCTTACACTGATTCTTAGGCTCTCTCCATCAACTAATTGGGCTGACTTTGGACTCATATATATTTTTGATAAGAATGTCTCTGGTGAATGGGGAGGTTCTGTTAAAAGCTTTTACACATTGACATTTGCTTCAATCAGGCTTTAGTTTTGTGTTTTTCAAACATGCTGTGGAAATATTCCCTTTTTCTTCAACATATTTTACTAGTTTTACTACTCTACTGTGTAAATAAAATCTAAACCATTGAGGAGAGGGGTAGAAACCAATATGTCAAAGAATCATACCAACTAATAAGAAGTTACTGACATAGGAATTAAATTGGCAGTGGTGAAAACCTCATTACATGTTACATGTTTCATTTGTTTTCATTTTAGTACCAATACCAACATTTTCAGATGTTAAAATATTTGGCAAGGATAAAGCTTCATTTCTTTCTATGAAACTGATACTAATATTTTTTTATTGTTGACTATATTTCCTTTGGCAAACAAAAGCATTTATTCTCTAGAAAATTATAAAAGGCTAAGTAAGACTGTAGCAATTTCTTCTCTACCATATAATTTTTCTTCTGAGAATTTCTTGTGAAATATAAAAGAAATCAATTTGTTGAATAACAAGTCTTGGGTCAGATGGCATTAAAACATTGACTGGTTTCTTTATGAAATAGCTGATCTAATGTCAAGTTTAACTTAATTTCATGGGTGTACTCTGGAAGAAACGGAGGACCAGAAACCACAAAGGATTCTTAAATATTCACCTATTTCCCTATCTTTTCCTGAAAATTTAACATCAATTTTAAGCTGTATGCCTTTTTTAAAGGGCATTTTTATTTTCTATCAATTGTATGATATATGTAAAAAAAAAAATCCCCCAAAAATTAAACCCCCTTTTATATCTTTCTTTACTTGAAAAAGAAACTCCTTCAAGTTTTCTGAAATTAACAAGAAAGTATCCCAACTCAATTCATAACCATTTTACTATTTACTCTTCAGTTCACCCAAACTCTTAACACTTTGAACATATTCAGTGTTTCTTTACTTATGATGTTGAAGCAGCTAGTGAAATGAAAAACTGCATATCTTTCAGAAGTATCCCAGAGTATATATTAATTCTGTCTTTACGTGGTAAAGGTAATTTTGCTTTATTTTATCCTAGCTATAAAACACTATTATGTGTCTTCTCATTTCTGCTACTTGTAAGATGTGTGACAGGGGACTGATTATTTATCTTTTCTAAGTGTCAAGTTCCTCTCTGTAAAGTGTGTGTGTGTGTGTGTGTGTGTGTGTGAGGGCAAGGTATTACATTCAGTACCAACTTTACATGGTCGTTCAGAGAATTAAATGAAACAACATGTAAATAGGACTTTCAACACAACACCTGACACATACTTTCAAAAGCCCTCAGAAAAAGCTAGCTACCAAATAACACCAAAGTCATTTATATCAGTTTATTTGGAGGATTTATCAAATACTTGAAAACTGTAAAAAGTTCATAGAAACTTTGTTCTTTGGAGACTGAAATTTCCCAACCAACATTATGAACCTTTGAAAAGAAAACTAAATTAGCACTAGTGTTCTGTGTTAAGATGATTGTACGTAGCCAGTGTTAAATCACACTTTGAGTAATATTTTAAGATGTACCTGCATGAACTATATACATCTACTGTTATATAGGTAATTACAGTTTCTAATGCATTCTATGTAAACTTTGTGGTTTAGTATTAAATTTAACAACCTACCATCTGTTGCTTCTATTAGAGCCTAATGTAACAGTTCCTATGATAGCGTAAAATTTTGTAGTCTTACCATGTGCCAGATGCTGTATTAATTACCATTTTCTCAAATTCTCACTATGTAAATATTTAATTACCTTATAAGTTTTGCAGTATAATTCACATTTTACAGTAGAAAAAATGAAGGGTCTTGATGATAATTGATGCCCAGGGTTATGAAGTTAATCAGGGGCAGAACTAGGATTCACATGGTCATATTTGCTGCTGTCCTGCTATGAATGAATTTTGGACATAAGATAGAGGTAGGGAAACTAAGAAGAAACTCCGTGGTCTTATGATAGCAGTCTAATAGATTAAAATTACCTTTTTATGGTTAGGGGGTAAATTAAACTTCTGCTATGACTGTTCAACTTCCATCCATTTCTCATCCTTTTTTCCCAGTGTTTTCAACTCTTAGCCTTTGAAGATATAGTCCATCCTTACCCCTCCTTCTCATAATCAGGCTTATTTGAGGAGTAATTCTATTGATGCTTCTTGAACTCTCATTCATTTTTATTAAGCCCAGGTCTCCTGCATTGCAAGCAGATTCTTTGCTCTCTGAGTCACCAGGGAAGTCCTCAAAAGAACATATCTGAGTTTAAATGAAGTGATGTTAGCATAGAAAAACTTTGAATTCATTTTACTTTATGTATTAAAAAAAGAATAAGCTAGCAGTGAACTTTCAAAATTAATTGGTAAAAGATTAATCAATATAAATCCAACTCTAGTAGGAGTTAAGAGGAAAGGAAAGCCATGTCTTCCCTTTCTAACTGGCCTGATGTTAGCCATAGTTCTTAGCACATGGAATTAGGTCAGCAGAACTTGTTGAATGAGTGAATAAATAAAGATTTAACTTACCTCTTGGCCATTGCCTACTTACTTGTTCAGAGATTTCACTACTTCCTCCTTTTGTATCTTGTCTCCCACTACTGGTAAGTAATTTTTCTTGCTTAAATATTGGGAAGAGTATAGGGTTTAGTACTTTATTTTTAAGGTGGATCATACACAATACCTTTGGGGATTACTACACTAGATCTTCTCCCCTCCTACGTGGTAACACTGCCCTACACCCTGGAAAGCAGCAGATAACATATGACTGAAATGGTAGAGAATATTCAGAAGGAGTTTAGTGCAATGCTCCCATGCTCTTCTTCCAAATAGAGTTGAAAGTTTCAAATTTTGGAGAAAGGTTATGGACAGGTGGAAGCCTTGCATAACTGTTCTCTAAAAGTCACTATTAACAGAGTTAAAAGTACATCATATAAAGTAGTCAGGCCTTAACACGCATAGTGTCAGTCTGATGAAGCCAATCCATTCCAAGCTTTAAACTTTAGTAAATGGCTCTGAAATCAATATGTAACCCAACATGAAGCCAACTGAATGGTTTTCAATTAGGTGTTGTATTTTACCCTGAATTACTTTTAAAAATATGGGTACTTTGAAATTACAGTTCAAATTTAAGCTTCTAAAGAAACTTGCCAAGAGAGAAAAGTTTATACCCATGATTTTCTTTAAAAATTAAAAAAAGAAAATAAAAATGATGGAGCTTATTAAATCTGAAATTTAGATTTTAATGAGTTGCTACTCACATTCAAAGCATTCTTTGAACTATACAGTTTCTTTGTGAGAGGGAGTCATTATTGACTCTAAAGTTGCGTTTGCTTAATCCACCATCCATCATTACCTTCTTCTCAATGCTTATGTTAGTGTACCCTAATATACCTTTGAGATCTAGCAAAGGATTTTAAGTGTATGTTTGACAACGGACATATATTTTTTTTCTTTCTCTTTAGGGATAGAGGTAGTAGACTTGGAAATATATGTGATACATTCTAAAAGTTTAGAAAATATATTGTCATTATATACTAACATCAATTAAACATAACTTTAGCACACAAATTTATTTTTGCTAAAAACTGACACTGTAGAATTCTGTAGATTAATGTAAATAAGATAATTACTTAGGTAAAACCTCAACAGTTTGCACATGAACTATACTTAATGAAGCATTGATTTAAAAAGAAAAGTCACCAAGGGAAAGTAAAAGGAGTTATTTCCTTAATTCATTTGTATAATGTTTCCTTGATTGAAATAGAGGAACAAATTATGAGGATCTATTAAAAAATAAAATAAGCAAAACCATTGCCATTTTATTCCAAATATTTGAGTAACCCTCGTGATGGGTGAGTTCCCAGCTCACTGCTCAGATATCAGCCTATGCCATGCTCCACTGGGGTTGTGCAGTTTTCTTCTCCAAGTGTTACTTAGGAGTTTGGGTTTATTATAATATTTATGTATAGTAGAACCAGTCTCCCAAGTGCCTTATAATTACTTTTTAATGCAATATGCTACTTATAAGAGTACTATTTTTCAACTTTCATGATTTTTCCCCCATTAAGCATATTTATCTTTCAACACACTTGCTGGGAGTGTTGGCTCTGGTGGTATTGCAGAAAGGACCAAGTTGCTTCCTGTCTACCAGGCAGCCATCCTAAAGTAACAATTTGGATCAACATGATCTAGGCAGCTTTGGTGTTTCATTAAATGTAATGAATTCTTTTGTTTTAAGCGTATCCAAGTCATTAGTTGTTTACAACTGCATTTGTATTCTTCTTTAACTTTTTACATTACAAATCATACTTCATAGATGTTTAGCATTGGGAAAATTATGACAATCTCTTTTTTGTTCATTTTCTTATTTTTTAATTCTCACTAATAAAATCATAATACATGATTTCCTAGAAGTGCAGTCACGTATTACATGATTAATGAAATAACTTGTCTTGAATAATTCTAAATTTATTTTTTGTTTTTTTTGTTTTTTTTTAAATCAAGAATGTGTTACACAATTTTGAAATGGTGGACTGCTGCCCTGGATAACCACTGCAGTGGTTTTGAAATTCATATTACTGATATTGCAATAATGATAATAGTAGTGATATACAAATAATGGTGATCATGAGTAGAAATTTCTTTGTACAAAATTTTTCATCTATTTATTTTCACATTATTTTGAAGACAAACATTTAGGTCTCTTATTTTACTATCTTAAGCACATGCCTGTAAAATACCTGTCACCCAGTTGTTATTGTTTACTTGCTAAGTCACGACTGACTCTTTGAGACCCCCTGGATTGTAGCACACTAGGCTTCTCTGCCCTGCACTATCTCACCGAGTTTGCTAAAACTCATGTCCATTGAGTTGGTGATACCATCCAACCATCTCATCCTCTGTCACCCTCTTCTCCTCCTGCCTTCAATCTTTCCCAGCATCAGGGTCTTTTCCAATGAGTCAGCTCTTCGCATCAGAGGCCGAAGTATTAGAGCTTCGGCTTCAGCATTAGTTCTTCCAATGAATATTCAGAGTTGATTTCCTTTAGGATTGACTGCCTTAATCTCCTTACTGTCCAAGGGAGTCTCAAGAGTCTTCTCCAACACCACAGTTCAAAAGCATCAATTCTTTGGTGCTCAGTCTTTTTTACTGTCCAACTCTCCCATCTGTACATGACTACTGGAAAACCATAGCTTTGACTATATGGACTTTTGTGGGCAAAGTGATATCTCTGCTTTTTAAGATGTTATATGCTGTCTAGGTTTGTCATAGCTTTTCTTCCAAGGAGCAAGCGTCTTTTAATTTCATGGCTCCAGTCACCATGTGCAGTGATTTTGGAGACCAAGAAAATAAAATCTGCCACTGTTTCCACTTTTCCCCCATCTATTTGCCATAAAGTGTTGGGACTGTATGCCATGATCTTAGTTTTTGCATGTTGAGTTTTAAGCAGTTTTTTCAGTCCTCTTTCACCCTCATCAAGAGGCTCTTTAGTTCCTCTTCATTTTCTGCCATTAGAGTGGTATCATCAGCATATCTGAGTTTGTTAATCTTTCTCCTGGTGATCTTGATTCCAACTTGTGATTCATACAGCTCAGCATTTCTCACGATGTTCCCTGTATAGAAGTTAAATAAGCAGGATGATAATATCCAGCCTTGTCTTACTTCTTTCCCAATTTGGAACCAGTTCATTGTTCCATGTCCAGTTCTAACTGTTGCTTCTTAACCTGCATACAGGTTTCCCACGAGTCAGGTAAAGTGGTCTGGATTTCCTTTCTTTTTAAAATTTTCCACAGTTTGTTGTGATCCACACAGTAAAAGGTTTTAGTGTGATCAATGAAGCAGATGTAGGTATTTTTCTGGAATTCCCTTGCTTTCCCCCTGATTCAACAGATGTTAGCAGTTGGACACTGGTTCCTCTGTCTTTTCTAAATCTAGCTTATACATCTGGAAGTTCTAGGTTCACATACTGTTAAAGCCTAGCTTGAAGGATTTTGAGCATTAACTTGTTAGAATTTGAAATGAGCACAATTGTGTGTTAGTTTGAACATTCATTGGTATTGTCTTTTTTTTGAGATTGGAATGAAAGCTGACCTTTTCCAGTCCAGTGACATGTTTTTCAAATTTGCTGACATATTGAATGCAGCACTTCACTTAATAGCATCATGTTTTAGCATTTGAATTAGCTCAACTGGAATTCCATCATCTCCACTAGCTTTGTTCATAGTAATGTTTCCTAAGGCCCTCTTGACCTCACATTCCAGGTTATCTGGCTCTAGATGAGTGACCACGCTATTGTGGTTATCTGGGTCATTAAGACCTTTTCTGTATATGCGTGCCACCACTTCCTCATGTGTTCTGCTTCTGCTAGAAGAAGAAACATCCGTTTCTGTCCTCTATCATACCCATCCTTGCATGAAATGTTCCCTTGGTATTTCTAGTTTTCTTGACGAGATCTCTAGTCTTTCCCATTCTATTGTTTTCCTCTATTTCTTTGTTCCCTTAAGAAGGACTTTTTATCTTTCCTTGCTATTCTCCGGAACTCTGCATTCAATTGGGTATATCCTTCCCTTTTTCCTATGCTTTAGCTTCTCTTCTTTTCTCAGCTATTTGCAAAGCCTCCTCAGACAAGCACTTTGCCTTCTTGCATGTCTTTTTCTTTGGGATGATTTTGGTCACCTCTTCCTGTAAAATGTTATGGACCTCCAGCCATAGTTCTTCAGGCACTCTGTCTACCAGTTCTAATCTCTTGAATTTATTCATCACCTCCACTGTATAATCATAAGGGATTTGATTTGGGTCATACCTGAATGGTTTATTGGTTTTTCCTATTTTCTTCAGCTTAAGCCTCAATTTTGCAATAAGGAGTTCATGATCTGAGCCACAGTCAGCTCCCAGTCTTGTTTTTGCTGACTCTATAGAGCATCTCCATCTTCAGCTGCAAAGAATATAATCAATCTGATTTTGATACTGACCATCTGATGTCCCTGTGTAGAGTCGTCTCTTGTGTTGTTGGAAGAGGGTGTTTGCTATGACCAGTATGTTCTCTTGACAGAACTCTGTTAGCTTTTTCCCTGCTTTATTTTGCAATTCAAGGCCAAAGTTGCCTGTTACTCCTGGTATCTCTTGACTTTCTTCTTTTGCATTCCTATCCCCTATGAAGAAAAAGACATCTTTTTTTGGTGTTAGTTTTAGAAGATCTTGTAGGTTTTCATAGAACCCTCAACTTTAGCTTCTTTTTCATTAGTGGTGGAGGCACAGACTTGTATTACTCTGATGTTGAATGATTTGCCTTGGAAACAAACTGAGATCACTCTGTTGTTTTTGAGATTGCACCCAAGTACTGTATTTTGGACTCTTGTTGACTACAACTAACTATGATTCTTTTGTTGACTATGTCACACAGTAGGTGTTCATTATGTAATATTAAATGAATATTATTTTTATTCAAATTCCTTTAACTTGTTTTTAATGGGCCAGAGTGATATATGGAAAATGCTAAGCAGTTCTAAATAGGAGTGGTCTTTAAATAAGAAAGGAAGGTGAAAGGGAGAGAATTAACATTGAAAATCCACTGTGGGTTAAGTATCACACTAGGGACATCCTCTCTTCATCTCATTTAACAGGTTCATCTTTGCTCTAAGAAAGCTATTACCCCACTATACAGATAAATCATTTAAGCATGGAAAAGTGATATGGCCAGATAAATGCTTGGATTAAAAATACTAAGTCTCCCAATTCTAAGAGTATAATTGTTTCTATTATTACTCAAAGTCTGCAGTGATCAGAACTACATTTGCACTAAATGTTATAACCTATTTACATCTACTATTGATTTGATATCAATTTATGTAGTAGTTCACAGTTCTGACAATTTTTTGACATAAAAAAGTTTATTTGAATTTAGTATGTATTGCAGACACTGCTGGCATCTCATCCATTTCCCTGTGTGTTCACTATTCCTGAGAGCTTCCATTATCTGCTCTCTAACTCTTTGCCTGAAGGTTTCTTTGACATCAGAACTCCCTGTAGGGTACATAGACCAGCCAGACAGTAGCAGACAAGTAATGCCCTGTGGCAATAGCTCTCAAACCATGACTGCTAAAAATTAGTAGGTAAAGTGCCCAGCTTCCTCTCCCTTCAATGGGCCAGCAACTCTGCAGCATGCTCCACATGATTTCCTAGACATCCCCAAGTGCCCACAGAGGTCACAGCCACAGAAGTCATCTGCTCTATAATGCAGCCATTCTTAGCTTCATTTCCTTTCTTTCTCATTTCCCCATTTCTGACCAGTGCTTCTTGGGATCACCTCCGAAATGAACAGCTTTCATTCAAATGCTTGTCTTGCATTCAGATTCTTGTGGAATACAATCTAAGACACAAAAGATGAATTTTACTATCCCTTCCACAAGTACAGAGAGACTGAGATTTAGATGAAGTTGATACCCATTCATAGGGAATAAATGATCAAGTTTAACCTGAGTTTCCTGTCACCACGTTCATCTTACTTTCTGTGAAGTGTCTCCAGTTTCTTTTCATGGCCTGGCATAGTGGGTATGGCTCTCTGTTAACACAGCTTTGTAGTATTTTCTTCTATTCCACATATGCAAAAGCAGAGAGGCCAAATCAGTGTGTCTGTTTCTGCTTGGGACAAATGTAGTTTTTGGCTTGGGATGGCTTGGGACTTTAGGTTCTATCTGAATTGAGATATTTTGCCTATGTGCATATGCTTAGTCACTCAGTCGTATCCAACTCTGGGACCCCATGGACTGTAGCCCGCCACGCTCCTCTGTCCATGGGATTCTCCTGGCAAGAATACTGGAGTGGGTAGCCACTTTCCTGACCCAGGGATTGAACCCAGGTCTCCTGCATTGCAGACAGATTCTTTTATCATCTGAGCCATCAGGGAAGCCCATTTTGCCTCATTGGAGGGACTGATGCTGAGGTTGAAACTCCAGTACTTTGGCCACCTCATGCGAAGAGTTGACTCATTGGAAAAGACCCTAATGCTGGGAGGGATTGGGGGCAGGAGGAGAAGGGGATGACAGAGGATGAGATGGCTGGATGGCATCACTGACTTGATGGACAGGAGTTTGAGTAAACTCCGGGAGTTGGTGATGGACAGGGAGGCCTGGCGTGCTACGATTCATGGGGTCGCAAAGAGTCGGACATGACTGAGTGACTGAACTGAACTGAGCTGAATACCAATTTGCAGATCTTAATTTTACACTTAAAACAAAACAGAATTTTCCTGAGATTAGCATGTATAAAACCATACTCAACTCTTAATAAACAATTCTATCTGCTTTCACCAAGGGTGAAAAACAAATATACAGCTGTGAGTTGAATTGTAAGTAAAATTTTCCCCACATTAAATACTACACTGCAAGTCTGAAGGAACTATGTTGATGCCAGTCATTGTTTTGTCCCAGTTTTTATTCTCTGACACCCTATTTATATTGGCTGCAGTGCCCGGACTATTTCTGTCTGCATTGTCAGGCTTGACACAGGAGGCCTTTTGACTCTCCCTGCATGTAACTCAATACCCCACAATTACTAGACATGATGCTTTCATTTCCCTGTTTCTTTTCAAGGTTCTAGTCTTTTGTTCTTGGATTTTTCTCTCTCCAGCTTCTGAAGCCTTGTGTATTTTTTGTACTCCACGAGGTGTGCTACCTTGGCTGTCACTCTTCTGCTACACGTTGCCTTTTGAACCCTGTGGTATCTCACTCAGAATGCCACCAACATTCACAATTAGGCTGCTCTCCTTCTGATTTTTCACTTGTAGGTTTTTTTTTTTTCTGTCTCTGCAGTTTATTTCCTTACACAGCTTGCTCTCAAATAAAGTCACTCAAATATTATTTTGTGATTTACATGGAACATTAGTTGATGCTATTCATCAGTTTGTTTTATTTCTCATGTATGGGGTTATAAGTTCTGGGAAGGCAGATGCTGTGTTTCTTGTTTCCTAGTGTATCCCCAGGTCTCAGCACATACCCTACCACAAAGAAGATACTTAGATATTTGTTGAATAAAAAATGCCTCTTGCTCAGGGAAGGTATTGAAGATCTCCCTCTTAGAAAATAATGTCTTTGGTATTTGAACATAGAAGTTCTGACTGCCAGGAAGACAAATGATGAAGAAGACAAAGCAAGATGTGCTCCGTTGTAGTTCTGTAGAAAACTTTAATCATTTACTTTTTATAATATGAAATTATTTTTGCAAAGAAAAAAGATACTATTTTATAAGGTAGTTGTCTGCTTTCACTGAGAAAACAAAAATTTATGAAGGCATTCCACAGAAAAAGAGCTATGATTTTTTCCCAATGCAAGTTTCTCTGAAGTTAATGTAACCAGTAAATTGAACAAACATAGTTTGTGGTTAGGATTATAAAATGATTTACTGTCTTTTAAGTGTTGGGAATGGCTCAATGAGCTAGTTTATCTCTTTATCAGTGAACCAACCTAAACTTCTTAAAGGAAGCACATTTCTCATGGTAAAATTATATTAAGACATGGCTGTCTCACAAGTCAACTGTTGGCTAAAATTTATCTGGTGGATTTGACTAAAGCAAGAGATCAGACCAATTCTGTTTACATAATAAGCAATAATACTAGCTAACATATTTGGGTGCTTACTAAGTGCCTAGTACTAAGCTGTTTTATATAGATTATTATTTAAGAACATTTTTGAGTGATATTGTTTACCAAGGACCATTCTGTATTTTATATGTGTTAACCAAATTTAGTCTTCACCATAGCCCTATGAGGTAGATATTATCATCTCAATTTTATAGACAAGGGAACTGAGGAACAGAGATTAAGCAATTTATGTGTCAATCACATAGCTATGAAAGGCTGAGCAGGAATCTTTTGTATCTCATGATCCAACTTAGAACTCAAAATATCATGTTGAGATATTTGTTTCTGTCAGTTCTACTCTCAAGTTCTCAAGAGAATTGACTAAGTATTATTTAATTTTTTATTTCAAGTACACAGTGCAGAGTAGATTGAGATTGAATTGAACTTTCAACCTTGAATTTTGAAATTCTAACATTAAACTTTCCTATTTACATAAAATTCTAAAAAATGATTGCTAAATAACCTTCCAAGATGTGGTTGAATAAATTATTCAACAAAAATATAAGCAAGCAGTGAGAATATTAGATGGTTTATATTTTAAAACCCTAAATAATGTTCAGAATTTACTTCTCCTTAAACAGTTACCAGTGATTAATATTTTATTAGATCACTATACAGATGCATTTTAGGAAAAATAATGAAGCTTCCATTTCCACTGTTGTTGTTGTGTCTTTACCTTTGACCAAAACTGGACCACGTTGTTCCTCAAATTTGTATATGATCCAGAGCTTCTTGGTATTTCTTCCTAAAACTTAAAAATTTTCAATAACTTGAACACTACAGCTTTTTCTGATACTAATCATAACTATAGCAGGAAACAAAAATGTTAGTTTTTTGTGCTCAATTAATTACTCATCTACTCCCAAACCAAAAGTGTTCTGTTTATATAAGAAATTCAGTCTTTATTAAAGCCATTAGTATAGGAAAAAGGTTTACGTTTCAGAACCCAGTCTGGACTTACTAATTTTTTTTTCATATGGTAAGTCTTCTAATTATAGTGGAATGCCTTAATAAATACTTTGGGTTTGAGAATATAAATGGATTGAAAAGTAAAATACACTAATTCTACTTTGAACATTAGTTGGATTTTGGCCTATAACTTTAACATATTATTTGGTGATTAATACTTATAAACATTTCTCACCCACCTCTTCATTCTGCCTTTACCTCCCAGCAAGAAAACATAATGGTCATGTTTGTATATTTATGCAGATATATACTTATACAATAAATGATATTAGATAGACAATTCTACTGTTATATATTCTGAGGCTTTATTTGTGAGAACCTCTTGGCTAAAAAGAACCCATCCCACATGAGAGACAAATACGAAGAAGGGCTGTTTTCTTTTCTTGTAAGCCACAGCTAAACTTTGCACATATAAATGTTCTAGATTTCCTAAAAAAAAAAATCTCTAAATGTGCTGTTTAGTTATAATTGCCACAAAAACTGCATTTTATTTTTAAGCTTATATATATAGAAATTTATAATACATTGTCTCATAATAAATAGAAGCTCAGAGTAAGAACAACTTCTAACGTGTCTTAGAATAAATCAAAAGTGACTATAGAGATTGCTAGTGAAATATCTCTGTGTTTCAAATGAGAACTAAAATTCAGCACAATATATCTTCACAAGGTGTCAGATCCCACTCATAACCAAGCTAACTCTGGATCATAGGCATCACAGTTTAGAATGTAAATTAGAATGGATAACCTTTGCTGGGATGGCTCAAACAGTAAAGAATCCTTTTGCAATGCAGCAATGCAGATTTGATCCCTGGGTTAGGAACATTCCTTGGAGAAGGGAATGCAACCCACTCCAATATCCTTGCCTGGACAATCCCATGGACAGAGGGGTCTGTCAGGCTAGAGTCTATGGGGTCACAAAGAGTTGGATACAACTGAGTATCTAACACTTTCACTTTCAGGATGGATCAGAGTTTTTTGAATCATCTAATCTATCAAGTTCTAGTATTCATCTTTTAAATGCTAAAACTGCAAATCACCATGAAGACAGAAAAACATTTTTCTCCAAGAAGAAAAAACTACACATAAATATTCTTCTGAAATGGGATCTCCTTTGGCTTAAATGGAAAAAATGCCTGACAAAAGTGATAATAGACCAAAGAAAATTGAGGGAGTTTTTCAGTGGGGTAATGCTAGGATTACACAGAAAAGAGCAATTCATTAGCTCAAGATTGGCCATAATTGGGACCAGAATTTGCAACTTTCTTTGCACTGTTATTTGAGGGGAACATCAAGATCCTATTTTGTTAGACATATTCTCAACCAGCTTCTGTGTTTCCTGAAGTTACTTTTGTTCTTTTTAAGAATCGGGATATTGCTAACAAGTAGTTAGCAAATACATCACATTTGTGGCTAACACTGTTATCACCACCAAGAGAAACAAAATGTGTGTGACCTTATTTAAATGAGAAATAGAGGAATATGGGCTCATATCCAAAGTCCCATGACACTGGAAAGGAAGTGTATGAGTAGGAGAGACACTGATCACTATAAGGAGCTGAAAGAAAAAAGAGATATAGAGCGATGCACAACACAAACATTGCCTGTGTCAAACTGCATTGAGTCAGTTCAAGACAACACTGATTGCACTCACTTTGGAATTACACATATTCAAATGAGGCCCTGTATTATAATGTTTCATTGAATGTTCTGCTTTTCATTCATAACACTCACTATGGCTTATGGATATATTTGTAGGTGTCATTTTTTAAAAAAAATTGTCTCCCAACCAAATAACACACACACACATAAACACACCCACATCACATACCAATACCCACACATACATGAGCTCTTTGGGTCTTGAGGACAAAAGATATGACTATTTCTTTATAACTTTGTCACTAGCCTCTAACTTGGACCTTGACACATCAATGTTGCTCAGTGAATATTTATTGGATGAATAAAAGTAATCCTAAATTGTATTTAAGAGAGTTGTCTAATCTGTGAGGCCTTTGTTTGATGTTATCTACTGTCACTTAAATGATTTAATCCTGACAAGTAAAATGCAACATCCATTGTGGGAGAAATAGAGTAATAGCCAGGCTATAGCAAAATTTAAGCTCACTTTTTAAAAGGTTTGAGTATGTCTGCTTTACAATGTTGTATTAGTTTTTGCTGTACAGTAAAACTGTACAGCATATGTATATACGCATGCATATATCCCCTCTTTTTAGATTTCCTTCCCATTTAGGTCATTGCAGAGCACTGAGTAGAGTCACCTGGCTATACAGTAGGTTCTCATTAGTTATCTATTTTATACATAGTGTATATACTAATGTGTCAATCCCAGTCACCCAATAGGCCCACTTTTAAATGCCATGGGCATAAATATAAATTGCTAAAGGCTAAAGTGGCTGGTTTTGGGTTGGATAAGTTCAACTATGTAAATCATAAGTAATTATTGCTTGTGAGATGCCATGGCTTTTCTGAAAACAAGATTCTCTAAGTTGAAGGAGTCATTCTTAATCATTTTAAATATCCTTGTGTGAGCCATCGGCAGTGGCCACTGGGTCAGAATCCAGAACCACTGAGGTGTTGGCTTGAGCTGTAAGGGCTACTTCAAGTTCTCTCACGTGTTCTTGATTAAAAGTGTATATCTTCTGAAAGCCAGCAGTATGTGGAAAAGAAACTTCTGCTCAATGATTATTTACTTTGGGCTAAAAATGAATACCACAGCTGGATTCTTTCTACATCTTTTTTTTTTTTTTTCTCATTTTGACCACTGCTTTTGAGAATAAAGACACTGGATTGTTAAAAGAGTGTTGTGAAAATTTAAATTTGACTTTTCTCTGCTTTAAAATTTCAGGGGCTTTCCATAGTTTCCTTACTTTCCTCCCATGTTAGGAACTCCTTGATCTATGATAGGATCACATTTTATTTTGGAGAAGGGACATCCTCAGGTCTCACTCCATCTATGACGAGAAACATTCTCTCATGTCTCCTGCCACTAGAGCAATGAAAACATAGTTTACTTTTTCAACCCAAGTTAGAATTCCACAAAAGTGAGCACAGCTATGCCTGGCTGATTGAATGAAACTGAGTCAAATTTAAACATTGACTTCTAGGCTCCAGGGTCTGAACTTACCAAACTCATTACTGAAAATGATTTTTTTTCCCACCAAAACACATGTTTTATATTCATCCATACATTATTTCTCCTTAGGAAGCTTAGAAAGTCAGCCTGGTTGAATCTGTACTAAAATGATCTTGGCTGACAAATGTCTTACAATTTAAAGGTCTATTTACCCAACTTGTTACTGTTATTTCTACATAGGAATTTTAGTGCATCACTGTGACATTGGGTTGAGTTTTAAAAAACAACCAACCACCACCACCAGCAACAAACTATCGGTGCATTTAAATTTCAGTTTCCTGGGTTAACTTTAGAAAGCCTTTCAGTCAGTTCAGTCGTTCAGCTGTGCCCAACTCTTTGCAACCCCATGGACTGCAGCATGCCAGGCTTCCCTGTCCATCACCAAGCATCTCCCAAAGCTTATTCAAACTCACGTCCATCGAGTCGGTGATGCCATTCAACCATCTCATCCTCTGTCGTCTCCTTCTCCTCCCGCCTTCAGTCTTTCCCAGCATCAGGGTCTTTTCCAATGAATCAGTTCTTCACATCAGGAAGCCAAAGTATTGGAGTTTCAGCTTCACTATCAGTCCTTCCAATGAATGTTCAGGACTTTAGGATTTAGGATTGACTGGTTGGATCTCCTTGCTGTCAAAGGGACTCTCAAGAGTCTTCTCCAATACCACAGTTCAAAACCATCAATTCTTCGGCACTGGTAACCCACTCCAGTACTCTTGCCTGAAAAACTCCACGGACTGTTGCCTGAGGAGCCTGGTAGGCAACAGTCCATGGAGTCGCAAAGAGTCGGACACGAATCAGAGACTTCACTCATAGCTTTCTTTATAGTCCAACTCTCACATCCATACATGACCACTGGAAAAACCATAGCTTTGATTAAATGGACCTTTGTTGGCAAAGTAATGTCTCCGCTTTTTAATATGCTGTTTAGGTTGGTCATAACTTTTCTTCCAAGGAACAAGCGTCTTTTAATTTTGTGGCTGCAGTCACCATATGCAGTGATTTTGGAGTGCCAACAAATAAAGTCTGCCACTATTTCCACAGTTTCCCCATCTATTTGCCATGAAGTGATGGGACTGGATGCCATGATCTTAGTTTTCTGAATGTTGAGTTTAAAGCCAACTCTTTCACTCTTCTCTTTCACTTTCATCAAGAGCCTCTTTAGAAAGTCTTTAAACCTTTTTATAAGGACAAAACAAGCATTAATAGGAATATTTAAATAAGCATAATTGGACACTGAATTAAAATACTTAGCATAATGTTAACCAAATGTTTTGTTGCTTAAAATACAAACCAAATCTCACCACATTCACCCTAGGGATATCAGATGGTGCATTGTTATAACATAGTGATAAGTGGCTTGGAAGACTAGCAAAACCACCTTCGAGCTTCCCTTGTGGCTCAACTGGTAAAGAATCCACCTGCAATGCGGGAGACCTGAGTTTGATCGATGGATTGGGAAGAGCCCCCAGAGAAGGGAAAGACTACTCTCTCCAGTAATCTGGCCTGGAGAATTCCATGGACTGGTAGTCCATGAGGTCACAAAGAGTTGACACAAGGAGCAAGTTTTACTTCACTTCGAAACAAAATGACTTTCCATTGCAAAAGAAAAAAAAAAAAATGGGCCACAGTAGTTAGTGGATGAGTAACTCTGAGATAAAGGCCATCAAGATGGTTACAACTGAGCCGATTGGAGCCACCAGGGAAGCCCCTTGTATTTAAATGTGATTTCCTAACTGCATTTAAGTATTATTTTCTTCTCTTTGTTCTTGGTATATTTTTGGTGTTTCTAAAGACTAAAAATTATAGATTGGCTCATAAATTTGTTAATATTAGGAATAAAAGTTATATTAATTTTAATATAATTATAAGTTAAAATTTTTATTTTAATGCTCTTCTATTATGTGTAAAGAAGTCTGTTTTTTTCAGGCTGTTCAAAGAACAAGAAATAGGGTTTGTAACAGAAGCCACAGTTACTCATAAAACAATATCTAAGCAGCTGGTAGCTTTATTTTATTTTCAGTCTAAAGAGGAGCAGGTTGTGTTTTAGGATTTGTCACTTTAATGTCCTTTAAAAAAAAAATAGGCAATAAGTTGTTCCAACCATTCTCTTAATATATTCCAGTGCTAGAAATTATTGTCTAGCATATAAAACTATTCACTTAGTTTAATTCCATTATACTTCTGTAGTTGAAGATTTTTTTAATCCTTCTACATAAGTAAATGTTTTGCCACTGATACAGTTCCATTTGTTTTCATAAGCACTTATTGATACTGGATACTTTCCATCATAAAATGCTTAGGTTATAATTAAATTTCCTGATGGTTATTAAATAATAATAATGTGACAGTCTTGAAGTAAAAGTTTAAGACTTTTCTGAAGGGCACATATATATGAAGGAATAAGACTGATGTGCCATAAGGATTTTTATTTTTTTCTCTCAATCTCTTAACAGCTTTCAGCATGGGAATAACTAAAGTAATTGCAAAAAAATTCAATTTTAACCACCACAGATTTAGTTTGGGGACTTAACCATATATTTATAGATAGCAATGTGGACCAGGTCATGTGTACAAAAGTGTGTTAGACTTTCTGATACAATTTTTTATGACCAGAGTAGAATTTGTCCATCATTTAAGTTACCCACTAACCTTGAAGAATGTTGATAGAACCCCCGATAGAAAATTTTTTACAAGGTCTCTTAGATGTTTTATGGAAAAAAAGGTGGTGCTATACATAGTTGTTATTTGTTATTGGTAAATGTTGTCCAGAAGGCTCATAAGAAAAAAAAAAAGTATCTAAATAGTCTATATATATTATTATTACTAAAGAAGGTAAGGTAATTTTTTCTTCAAATGTGGTTCCTCTTTTGTGAATTATTATGTATAGGAGTTTACTTCTTTATAGATATTGGGCAAATGGAAGAATTCTGGTTCTTATACTTGCATATTGTGTAAATTGTGACTCACTGTAAATAGAAGTAATTTAAAAAAAGAAGAAACTGGGCATCACAAAAAGAAAGCAGCTGAAAAATTGACAGCATGAAAAAGTAGAAATTTATATAATGAAGGGTTATACAAAGACTGAGGGAAGACAGCAAAGTAAATCTGGCCTAGAACGTAGCTGTGTGATATCTGGGAGAGTGAAACAAAAATGTAGATGGAGTTGGTGGAGGATGCAAAGTGGGATAAAAAAGCATCAATGTATTTGCAAACTAAAAGTAAGTTGTTAAACTTCTTGGCAGATGTGGTGGACATCAGTCATGAAATAAAATTTGTATTATCTATTATTTAAAAAAAAAGTTTTACATATTTTATTAAAATTATATAGGAGGGGAATCTTGAAATTTTATTTTAAGAAAGATGTGGTAAAATGTGAGGAAATAAATTGGAACTTAATATATTAAGATCAGTAAAATGTTACTGATCTTGACCTTAATTTTGTATGCCAGTGTTTTTGTTTTGTCTTAAAGAATAAATAAATTCTGTGGTTGTATAATGATGTCACTTATACTGCCACACATTTATAAAGTACATAAAGATGAAGATTTGGTAATTGAGGATTTACCCTCTTGAATAGTGACTCTTTTTCCAACTTCTGAGTTTTGCAGGAATTCTCTGAAGTTTGGAGATACATGTTTATTCTTGCACCTGACCTCTAGCAATTTATATTTCAAGAATAAGTGAATTTGGACACAATATATGCTCTCAGTTTTTGTGGTATTGGTGTGTTTTGATGGATTCTCAGGTACTTTCAAGCTTAAAGAATATGCATAATGAGAAAGCCCAAGAGTCTTAAACCTGGTTCATGAATGCGTAGTTCCACTATGTGTGTGTGACTATGTGCTTCAGTCGTGTCTGACTCTTTGTGACCCTGTGGACTGTAAAGTCTGTCTAAGGGATTCTCCAGACAAGAATACTGGACTGGGTTGCTGTGCCCTCCTCCAGAAGATCTTCCTGACCCAGGGATTGAACCCACATTTCTCTACATCTCCTGCACTGGGAGGCAGGTTCTGGGAAGCTCTCCACTATATATAAAATTTTCCCTAAAATCAACAAAGTACCACAGTGAAGGGGAAATATGACACATATTCTGATGATACTATGGAAATATTCAGTATGAAAACCAGTCTATACAATATGTAAAATAAATTGTTTAATATTATATTCATAAATGTGGCAAACATAAGAAACTCTCTGGAATTCCAAGGAACTTTTAGGAGTTTCAGTGAACCAGATTTTAAGGACAATTTTCTTCTGTCTTACTGTCAACATAAGTGGTACAATCATTATAGTACAGTAAATTAGAAAAAAAAACCTAAAGAATATGTGATCCATTTTCATTTTTCATATTTAGAAACTGAAGAAGCAATATAATTTATATAAAACTCACATATGCAGATGATGCCACTCTAATAGCAGAAAGTGAAGAGGAACTAAAGAGCCTCTTGATGAAGGTGAAATAGGAGTGAAGAAGCTGGTTTAAAACTCAACATTCAAAAAAATAAGATCATGACATCCAGTCCCATTACCTCGTGGTAAACAGATGGGAAAAAGTGGAAACAGTGACAGATTTTGCTTTCTCGGGCACCAAAATCACTGCTGATGGTGACTGCAGCCACTACATTTGCTTCTTTTTGTCCCCCTTCTCTACAAGGATGGTGTTTTAAAAAATTAATGCACATTTCAAAAAAAAGACACTTGCTCCTTAGAAGAAAAGCTATGAAAAACCTAGACAGTGTATTAAAAAGCAGAGACATCACTTTGCTGACAAAGGTCCATATATAGTCAAAGCTGTGGTTTTACCGGTAGTCATGTATGGATGTGAGAGTTGGACCATAAGAAGGCTGAGCACCAAAGAATTGATGCTTTTGAACCATGGTGCTGGAGAAGACTCTTGAGAGTCTCTTGGACTGCAAAGAGATCAAACTAGTCAATCCTAAAGGAAATCAACCCTGAGTATTCACTGGAAGGACTGATGCTAAAGCTGAAGTTCCAATACTTTGACCATGTGATGCAAAGACCAACTCATTGGAAAAGACCCTGATACTAGGAAAGACTGAGGGCAGACAGAGAAGGGGCAACAGAGGATGAGATGGTTGGATGGCATCACTGACTAAATGGACATGAGCTTGAGCAAACTCCGGGAGATAGTGAAGGACAGGGAAGCCTAGGATGCTGCAGTCCATGGGGTTACAAAGACTTAGTGACTATACCACCACATCAACAATGTTCAAGCCAGATTTTAATGTCTTCCTGAAAACAACAACAAAATATATATATGTAAATCTCCCTTATGTGTGGGTATAATTTGACACGAGTTATCAGAGTCTCAATTGAAGCTTAGATTTTGTGGGTAACTCAAGACTGTGCCATTCTAATGAACAGTAAAGCCGGTAGTTTGCTTATATATATATAAAAAAAACTATTATGAATTTTAAAAATTATGTATTTTTTAAAAGCACAATAAAAATTAATTACTAGATAAATGATCAATTGCATATATTTAATGCCTGTTACATTCTTATTTACCAATGTGTCTAAAATCTTGCTCACAGGCTGACTTATTTGTCACAGTTCAGAAAAATTTTGTGGACCACTTATGCTAATTTGAACACCACTGAGTTAAGAAAATGTAATACCAAGAAATATCTTGGAAAAGATTCTTTTAATCTTCTGAAAATAAGAACACGAGAAAATTTGAGATTTTTGTCAGATACTCTAACTACATAGGCATAATACCTATGTAGTTTTATATACTTTCATACATACATAACTGATAATTAGTAGTCTTATTCCATTCTAAGCTTCAGCTTGTCATTGTTAAATGCCCATAAGTATTTTGCTGAGCCTTAAAAGATTTTATGAGTATTGAATGTAGTGCTTTATGTACAGGGTATAGTGCAGTGGATAAACAGTAGCTATTACTACTATTATTGAATATGTCACTTGTGCTTTCTGTCTCTTCCTTCTCATCCTCAATTTCTTTCTTAGTACTCTAGGAATATCTGACAATAAGCATTACTTTTGCCATGCATTTATTTGAAGAGTAGCATTTTAGCAAATGTCTAGTCACTATTTGTTTCCGTAAAGAATTCCAAATTCTCTAGGCAATCCAAATCTCTGTCTACCAGAGATTTACACAAGTGCTAAAGGATCTTGAATTCTTTTGGGCTCAGCTTTTTGAATGACTCAGTGAGTATCAGATTTAGCAGCATTCCTTCCAGAACACAGAGATGGGTGACATTCTGTGATCTATTTTTTTCAACCAAGTGTATGCTGCAACACAATTATAAAAATTCCTTTGTAACTATGAGAATTCACACTACATAATGGCCATAATGAGGGGCATTTCAGGCCACTGTAGACTGTAATTGAAAGTTTCATACTGATATGCTTCTCTAAAGCTATGCTAAACTGTGTTAACACTTAAGATAACCCTTCTTTAAAAAAGCCGATTAAGACCCTGTATGCCACTTAAAGGGTCAGCAAGAATGCTGCCATAGACTGTCCTACAGAAGATTATCTCAGATCAGTCCAGTGAGAAAGGTTAGCAAGTCATGGGAGTCCCTTCAGTGAGCATCAAAAGTAATTGTTGGAAGCCTCCTGCTGAGAACACTGAATCCCACAAGTAACCATCACCACTGACGGAGCTACCACTGCTGATTGATGATGAATCCTATCAGAAGCTGCAAATGCTAATTGAAACTGGCAAGCAGTACCATTAAGGATTCTCCTCCTCTGTGCTCTCGTATGACTGTCCCAGCAATACTTATCATCAACACTTAGCCCTAGAGGCTAAAACATAGTAGAAGACAAATGAACATTTAATTGGGGAAGGAAGAAAGAAAAAAGGAAGGGAGAAAGGAATCGAAAGAAAGAAGTAGATTAGTGATAGGAGTCATTACTGAGATTAGAAAATAGATCACCAGATTGGAAGGATTTGAAGGTCAAAGAATCCTTTTCCTGTCACTGTTAGTTACTCTCAAAGGTTGTGTGTGTGGAGTGTGGTCTGGGCTACAGGTTGCTGAAGATGATTGATTGAAATGGAGAAAAAAATAGTACATGTTGACATTTTAAAAAAGTATCTCAATGTGAAGGAAAAATATTATTCACTAGTGAATCTCATGGGCTTCCCTTTGGCTCAGCTGGTAAAGAATCCACCTGCAATGCAGAAGACCTGGGTTTGATCCCTGGGTTGGAAAGATCCCCTAGAGAAGGGAAAGGCTACCCATTCCAGTATTCTGGCCTGGAGAATTCCCTGGAATGTACAGTCCATAGGGTCGCAACGAGTCAGACACAACCGAGTGACTTTTACTTTCGGGGAATCTCATAGTGTTGGAAATCCAGAAATTTTTGGATATGTATAGGAAATTTAAATTTTTTTCTCGTATTCTTGGTAAATAACTTGAATTGGGAGTTTTTAAAGATACATTTTGAAAATTTTGAAAGAATAAACTAGGATCAGATACTGAAAATTAGTTGTCTTTTGTTCTTGTAGGAGAGAAGTAATGTGGCACTGTCAAGGCTATTTTATAGGAAAAAAGATTGAGGCTCATACTCTATAAATTTCTGTGTGGCTACAAAGTATGGGAAGATCAAAGAGAATTCATGCTTGTAAGAGAAACCAACAAAAATAAAAGGATGCAGTAAAACAGTGATAAATGTAGCATTTATTTTAAAGTTCAGCCAAGGTACATGTCATTCTTAGAGCCTGAAGGAACTGAAGTCTTCAACAATATTTCCAAGATTCTTCAGAGCATTACAAAGTAAGGACTTCACTAAAACAAACATATCTTGAATTCACGATGCTGATAGTGTTGTGATAACACACAAGAGGCACTTTAGAGCATGTAGGAGGCAAAGGACCCTTTCAGGGCTCTCAGCAAGCCCAGGCAGAGTCGCTGGAAAAGTTGTAAAATTGTGTTGATTAGGGGCTTGACTCACCTCCCAATTGATTTGATGACTGATTGTGACCTGGAGCCATTTATCAGGAAACAGCAAGATAGATAATGAGTAATGTATCTAAGGAAAGAATGGAGCTTGTAAAATGTTGATTTTGCAGGACAGTAAAGTCCTGTTGGTATCAAATGTGTTGGCTGAGAAAACAAGTAATTCTGATTTTTATCCTTTAAGAGAGTAACTTGAAAAAGACTATATCTACCTTTTTCAAATTATAAGACAACATTAACTGCTCATTAATCAAATCATGTATACTTAATTAAAAGAGATACATGCCAGATTTTAATTCTTTTGAATTAAGTGGAGATAGAGTTTATGGGAATAACTAACCATGGTTCCCTGATATATCTTTTAAAAATAAATTTGCTTATCTCAGAGGGAGGACACATAAATAAAATTTCTTAGGATGAACTTTAAAAAATTATATTTACCATTAAATTTCATACATTTAAGCAGAATTAAAAAAAAACACAAACAACAGATGTTTTAAGATTGTAGTTATATATGCATGCCTGCTAAGTCGCTTCGGTTGTGTCCGATTCTTTTGCTACCGTGTGGAACATAGCCCGCCAGGCTCTTCTGTCCATGGGATTCTCCAGAGAAGAATACTGGAGTGGGTTGCCGTGCTTGCCTCCAGGGCATCTTCCGGACGCAGGGATTGAATGGGCTTCCCAGGTGGCGCTAGTGGTAAAGAACTCACCTGACAATGTAGGAGACCTAAGAGATGCGGGTTTGATCTCTGGGTCGGGAAGATCCCCTGGAGGTGGGCACGGCAACCCAGTCCAGTGTTCTTGCCTGGAGAATCCCATGGACAGAGGAGCCTGGTGGGCTATGTCCACAAGATCGCAGAGTTGGACACGACTGAAGCAATTCAGCATGCATGCACGCATATATATGAGTTTTAATCCTTCATTCCACTTGCTCCTCTTTTGAGTCTCTTCTCTCTTCCATTCTCTAAACATAGGTTGTTTCCTTATACAATCTTACTACCAACGTGTTTTCCAAAATATTTATCTTCATTCTCTTTGCTCTCAGCTAGTTCGTCTTATCAGATCCTAGCAACTTGGCCCTGTGTGTCTCATAGGACCTAGCATGAAATTTCATGTCCACCCAATTCCACTTCCTAGTCTGATGGTTAAAGAAGAGACATTTATTTTTTGCTCCGGACAATTCTGACAAAGATAAACTGTATCCTTGGAATCCTATCCACTCTTCCTACTCTCCACTTACTCTACCATGGTTTGCACATGGTAAATATTACATGAATTTTACTGAATGTTAACAGGATTGGCTGTTTTTTGTTTTTGTTTGTTTTAGCTTTCTATCAGAGAGTATCTTCTTTCCTGAGATTTCCATGACTAAGTGGAAATTGGGACTATTTTTTTATATTTTTTATTTAGGCAGTCTTCAGTCTATTTCTCTCTTTCTTTAAACCCCTCTTTTCAGGGGTTTTAGCCCTTCTTGATTCACTTCTACTCTGTGGAGTTGTTTATCTTATGTTCTTCATTACTGCACTGCATGCACTATACCATTAGATTTTATCTCTTGGTTGAAGAGGAAGTTATAAATTGCTTCACTGAAAGGTACTAATGACAAATAATTATCAGCCATCTCTGTAATCCCTTGCTCTTGCTTCCCTCAGCTTCTCCCAAGTAGATAGACCCATTGATATATTTCCTATCAATCAGCTGGGGCTTAATCATGCTCCAACTCCCAGACTGTCCTGTATTAAGTCAGGAATTATATTCAATTGTCTGTATTCAGCAACCGAAAGCTAGCATTTGTTGAGTACCATCAAAAAGTCCTCTTTGAAGCTTAAGAGGTAGGTTTTACTGTTTTGTATCTACAGATGGAGATATGAGACTTAGATTTTTTAACTTGCCATGATATAGGTAACATTTATATGTTGACTCAGAAATAATCCATCACAACCCATGGGCTCGATGCCCTAATTATAGTAAGATGAATTGCCTAATGACACATTAGAACTGAGACACAAGCATGCATGGTGTCCCAAATTATATTTCTTTTACACTACACCTGACCATCATGTTTATACAAGTCATAAAATTGAGCTGCTGCTTTAAGCTAAACTGTTCAGAGTTTAAAATTAAAATTTTGGCTAGATGCTTTGTTTCCTCTAGTTCAGCTTTAGAGCTGAAGACCAAACTTGGTAACTGGGCCATTTCTTTTTTTAAAAAAAAAAAAAAAACAACATTTATTTTATTGAAGTATAGTTGATTTACAATGTTGTAAATCACTTTGTATACAGCAAAATGATTCATTTATAGATGTATATATATATATATATATATATATATTCTTTATATTATTTTTCATTATGGTTTATCACAGGAAATTGAATATAGTTCCTTGTGCTATACATATGATGTTGTTTATATAGTTCTATATATAGTAGTTTGCACCTGCTAATCCCAAACTCCCAATCCATCCCTCCTCCACCCACCTCCCCCTTGGCAATCACAAGTCTATTCTCTATGTTCTCTGAGTCTGTTTCTGTTTAATAAATGAGTTTGTTTGTATCATTTTTTTTCATATTCTACATGTAATTGATGTCATATATTTGTCTTTTTCTTTCTGACTTACTTCACTTAGTATGATAATATCTAGGTTCATCCATGTTACTGTAATCAGCAATATTTCATTCTTTTTTTATGACTGAGTGATATTCCATTGTGTATATACATATATATATATATACTACTACTTCTTTATCCATTCACCTGTTGATATACATTAGGTTGTTTCCATGTCTTGGCTATTATAAGTAGTAAGCAGCTTATTTTTAGTCTTGATCCTGCCAGTCATCTCTCAAACTCCATTCCATAATTCACACCTTAATTTATAGCTCAGACTGATGACTGTGGTCCTGTTGCCTATGGATAGATAACAACAATTACATACCAGCCTGCAAACATTGTTTTTGTTCAGTTGCTCAGTCATGTCCAACTCTTTGTGACCCCATGGACTGCAGCATGCCAGGCTTCCCTATCTTTTACTATCTCCCAGAGTTTGCTCAACCTGGTGTCCATTGAGTCAGTGATGCCATACAACCATCTCATTTTCTGTTGTCCCCTTCTCCTCCTGTCTTCAGTCTTTCCCAGCATCAGGATCTTTTCCAGTGAATCAGCTCTTTGCATCAGATGGCCAAAGTATTGGAGCTTCAGCTTCAGCATCAGTCCTTCCAATGAATATTCAGGGTTGATTTCCTTTAGGATTGACTGGTTGAATCTCTTTGCTGGTCCAAGGGACTCTCAAGAGTCTTCTCTAGCACCACAGTTCAAAAGCATCAAATGCCTGAGTATTAATTATGAGAATGCTCTTCTTCTTCTGTACCTCACTCATCCTATTGGACTTTCCTTACCAGATGCCTTCCTTTTATGGTGGCCTCCCTGATTGCCACTTTAGAGGATCTTTCTTTGGCTGGAGCAGCCAACTGGTCTCTGGCATGGGACACAGACCTTGAACCAGGACCTGGTTCCCATTTTTTCTCTTCATGAAAATACCTGACTGCCTGTCACTCAGCTTAAATTATAGTTTTAATGGTTCAGTATAGTACCTATTAAGGCAGTCTACCAAAGCCCTGTCTCAACGAAATAGAGTTCTTTGGGGGAGATTTTCAATAACAACAATGTTATGTTGGGGAGGTAAGTTTGGAGCTGATTCAGTTACTATAGGTTAGGTACTATTAGATACATATCTGTGTGTTCCTAATTTTGGTGCTGTTCTGGGTGATCTTTAAGTTTACTACTTTTCTCCTTTGCCCTTGTAAATTTGAAGGTTTCACTTATGTTACAAGATAAAGAAGAAACATAGAGGCAAGTTGATAGGGAATTATTTTTCTTGGACTTTTTGTTTTCTTGAGGGTCTTCTAAATTGGTTTTACAGGTTTTACCTATCTTCAGCATATGATGAAATGGCAGTTTTCTAGACAAAGTATCTTGTGATTTTATGCAGAAAATAATTCATATTTATTAACTGTTATTTAGAATTCTGTCAAGTTCATATAAAATATAATTCATATTTACTATATTGTTTAGAATTTTGTTAAAGAATCATAGATCTTTTTTATGTAGTAAATAAATAAAGCATATGATGGTTTATAAAGAAAAACTTGTAGAATGAAAATTAACTCTTAAAATATTATTCTTTGAGCAGATGAAAAATACTTGTGGGGTTTTTGTTGGTCTTTTCTATATGGATATATGAGGGCTAAATATCACAAAAATTGTTCTACTAAGTCTCAAACTGGGTTGTTTTTTCTTTTGAAGTTGCACAGTGTGTTAAACATGATATCTCTTACATGAAACAGTTAAAGGGACTCATCCATAAATGCAGATCTGACTTGCTAAACTGGATTTTCAACATGCTGTTTTTAGAACCTCTGTAACTGTCTTGCATGGTGCTTATAAGTTGTTTTTCTGCAAAAATGCCTATATTTATTATGTGTTCTTTAAAATATAAAAAGACTTGCTTTTTTATTCCTACACTTAAAAAGAATAAAAATGTATGGCCCATGCAATATGAAAGTTATGGGTTATGAGATAGCATTTCAAATTACAATGCCTTTTCCCAGGGCAAATGCATGGAATGCTTCCCAGGACTTTTTGTACCCTTTGAGATTCAGTATGAGATGGTTTCCCTACCCCCACAATCTTATTTTTTTTTTTGCTGCAATTATTTGTGTGTGATAAAAGTACCAGTTCATGAAGTACACTCATTTTTAAAAGTATACAAACAAGTATCTGTTTACTCCAAAATATGCCCTGAGCAAAATTAAGTGAGAATAGTTCCAAAGATGATTAAATCCAAAATTAAATATAAGTCTTGGAAAAGAAAACTTTAAATGAATCCTCAGGGAATATTTGTTTAATATTTGCACGTGGAAATTGAAGAATTAACTACATATTTTTTAAGAATAAAAATTTTGGTTTCATTCAGTCCTTATATAGCTATGAAAATATAACATCTTAAAAAAGTATTCCAACTAGATTGTTGTTTAATCGGTAAGTCATGTCTGACTCTTGTGACCACATTGACTATAGTCCGCCAGGCCCTTCTGTCCTCTGGATTTTATAGTTAATGAGTGTTAGCAATGTTAAAAAATGCTGAATAGTAAGATTTTATTTATCTAATATCTTTCACACTTATAGGAATTTTTGTAAAAAAATTGTTTTCTCCAAGGGAAAAAAGTATTCTACGTATCTATGCAAATGCTGTGTTATAGAATTGCATCTCAAATAAACATTGTATTTCAAAATTTTCAGAACTCACATTCAGGGGCACAAGTCATACCCTTTAAATGATAAGCATTTTCTGTGGCAGACTCTGATCATGTACGTGTTATCTGTGTTCAGTCAGGGGACATAATAAGAAAAGTACATTTTATCTGAAGTATAACATGGCTCATTGAGGATAAACCAAAGAATTTCTCTTGATGAAAATAGTGATGGTTAACACATGAGCAGATGGCCCCTCTATCCAGAGAATATAGTACCTATTTCCATGATACCATAGAAAGCTTCTTCAAAGAGTTAATGTCTAGAAAAATTCATCTCTCTGGGTGAACATGTACAATTCATTCCTCTTACATAGGAAATAATTCCCAAGTTCTGAATTACAATGTATCTTGTTATTTTGAATTTGATTCTTTTTTATTTTTTTGGCATTTTGAATGCTTACTTCAAAAGCACCCCCATGTTGTCCTCATCTTGATACCCACGTCAGTTAGTACTTCAGTCTTGGATTTCCAGGCCACAGGTCCCTCTTTTGGCAAAGATCTGGATTAAGTAGTCTACTTTAACTGTAATATACACAGCATTAGTGCCACTATTTACCCCACCTCAGTCTACTCTGACCTGGGCTTATAAAACAGTTA
Organism: Cervus canadensis; assembly: GCF_019320065.1. Lineage (NCBI taxonomy): Eukaryota > Metazoa > Chordata > Mammalia > Artiodactyla > Cervidae > Cervus > Cervus canadensis. The sequence continues at coordinate 32,939,391 of NC_057388.1, read as the reverse complement.
TTAGAAACACAAACAAGCAAGTTCAAAGGAACTGATATGTCATAAGCAATGTGCTAAAGGAATAGCCCTGATGAATTTAAGGTTTCAGGGTTGGTTGTATCTAGACTTTCATTCAAATGTTCATTAATTTTCTCAGTGTTCTGGTGTTGAGTATACATAGAGGTAAATATAAGCACATATTTTACACTCAACAAGCTTATAATAAAGTGAGAAATACATTAGAAAAACAACTTGTAAATACTGGAAACAGATTTCAGACTAGAAAAGAAAAAATTTGAGTTCAAAGTCTGTTGAGGTAAGTCTATCTGGGAGACCTTGCATAAGGGATTGTTATTCATAGGTATTGAACATCATGGAATAGTTGGATCAGAAATTTGGATAGTCACTCTCACATGTATATAGTAGTTGAAATCATTGGAATTAAAAAAAAATCACTCAATGATTTATAAAGTGAAAAAAAGCCTTAATGTCAGATGCTAGAAAAAACTGTTTACTAAATTGAGTTATCAACATATACCTTTCATTTTTTCAATAAAATATGGTTACTGTCCAGTTGTGTTCTGTTCAAGTTTTTAACTTAGTATAGAGTTTTTGCAGAACACCAGTATGTTTGCTTTTCTCAGATTTTGATTACATTTAACTTTTCCAATTGACCAAACTTAAGGAAGTCTAGAAGCAGGAGAAGAAGGCAGAAATTGCAGTCAACATAAAGGTTAATTGAACTAAAATTCAAATGAAATTCAATTGAAAAGAAAATATATACCCATCTGAATGCAGAATTTCAAAGACTAGCAAGGAGAGATAAGAAAGCCTTCCTCAGCAATCAATGCAAAGAAATAGAGGAAAACAATAGAATAGAAAAGACTAGAGATCTCTTCAAGAAAATTAGAGATACAAAGGGAACATGTCATGGAAACATGGGTTCGATAAAGGATAGAAATGTTATGGACCTAAAAGAAGCAGAAGATAGTAAGAAGAGGTGGCAAGAATACACAGAAGAACTGTACAAAAAAGATCTTCACGACCCAGATAATCACGATGGTGTGATCACTCACCTAGAGCCCGACATCCTGGAATGTGAAGTCAAGTGGGCCTTAGGAAGCTTCACTATGAACAAAGCTAGTGGATGTGATGGAATTCCAGTTGAGCCATTTCAAATCCTAAAAGATGATGCTATTACAATGCTGCACTCAATATGCCAGTAAATTTGGAAAACTTAGCAGTGGCCACAGGACTGGAAAATGTCAGTTTTCATTCCAATCCCAAAGAAAGGCAATGCCAAAGAATGCTCAAACTACAGCACAACTGCACTCATCTCACACGCTAGTAAAGTAATGGTCAAAATTATCCAAGCCAGGCTTCAGCAATATGTGAACTGTGAACTTCCAGATGTTCAAGCTGGTTTTAGAAAAGACAGGGGAGCCAGAGATCAAATTGTGAACATCCACTGGATCATTGAAAAAGCAAGAGTTCCAGAAAAAACATCTATTTCTGCTTTATTTATGCCAAAGCCTTTGACTGTGTGGATCACAATAAACTGGGGGAAATTCTGAAAGAGATGGGAATACCAGGTGACCTGACCTGTCTCTTGAGAAATCTATATGCAGGTCAAAAAGAAACAGTTAGAACTGGACATGGAACAATAAACTGATTCCAAATAGGAAAAGGAGTGTGTCAAGGCTGTATATTGTCACCCTGCTTATTTAATTTATATGCAGAGTACATCATGATCAACGTTGGGCTGGAAGAAGCACAAGCTGGAATCAAGATTGCCGGGAGAAATAACAATAACCTCAAATATGCAGATGACACCACCCTTATGGCAGAAAGTGAAGAATAACTAAAGAGCCTCTTGATGAAAGTGAAAGAGGAGAGTGAAAAAGTTGGCTTAAAGCTCAACATTCAGAAAACTAAGATCACGGCATCCAGTCCCATCACTTCATGACAAAAAATGGGGAAACAGTGGAAACAGTGGCTATTTTTCGGGGCTCCAAAATCACTGCAGATGGTGATTGCAGCCATGAAATTAAACAACACTTACTCCTTAGAAGGAAAGTTATGACCAATCTAGACAGCATATTAAGAAGCAGAGTCATTACTTTGCCAACAAAGGTCCGTCTAGTCAAGGCTATGGTTTTGCCAGTGGTCATCTATGGATGTGGAGTTGGGCAATAAAGAGGGCTGAGTGCAGAAGAATTGATACTTTTGAACTGTGGTGTTGGAGAAGACTCTGGAGAGTCCCTTGCACTGCAAGGAATTCCAGCCAGTCCATCCTAAGGGAAATTGGTCCTGGGTGTTCATTGGAAGGACTGATGTTAAAGCTGAAGCTCCAGTATTTTGGCCACCTGATGTGAAGATCTGACTCATTTGAAAAAGACCAGATGTTGGGAAAGATTGAAGGCAGGAGGAAAAGGGGACGACAGAGGATGAGATGGTTAGATGGCGTTACCAACTCAATGGACATGAGCTTGGGTAATCTCCAGGAGTTGGTGATGGACAAGGAGGCCTGCCGTGCTGCGGTTCATGAGGTTGCAAAGAGTCGGACACGACTGAGTGACTGAACTGAACTGAACTGAAATTCACTAAAGACTCATCATTTATTATTTTTTCCCTGCTCTTGAATCCTCTGTTATTTGAAAAGACTTATTGACTGACAAACATATGAATGTAGAGCAAAATCAACATGATATTTCACTAGACAATATGCTTCAGGCAGTTCTTACCAAAATCAAATTACTAAAAGATGATAAAACATGCTCTATGATATTTCTTTATTAAAACTGTTCTATGTTAGAACACTTAATGTCTTAAGTGGTGAAATGCCATCCTGACTTTTCTTGTTAGATTTATGGAACTCTGTTTCTGAAGAAAGTCAGAGGAGTTATCTTTTATGAGTGTAAAGCAATATTATTTCAGGCTCTTTCCTCAAGGACTGCATATTTGCTAGCAAATAATTTTCCCAATTTGATTTATTACACTTGGACTAATTAGTACATCTCTGTAGAGCTTTCACAAAAGAAAATAACATGATTCTCCACTTGATGGTGAACTGATATTTTTAGGATGATGGTGACTGAAGAAACCACTATTAACTGTTTCATTTGTGACATCTGCCTTGTAGAATCACAGAGAGAATATTCCCAAAATATGCCATTAGGATTTTTATTTCAAATGCTTCCAAACTTAGAAGCAATGCTTGCAACTTTGCAAAACAAACAAATAAAAGATTTTTCTCTTTGAATACTTTCAAGATATGCTTAGGTAGGGTAGAATAATTCAATGGATAAGAGAAATGAAAGGCAATGGAAAAGAACACATAGTTCTAAGAAGTTAGCCACTGAGTGGGTGGAGCTGAAAAGTAAAGAATGAGTTACAATATATAAAAGTGACAGCTATATGGAAACTCATATAATATGGTAAACAGAACCAGCCTGTGTCACTTGTTCAACTGAGACAGTCTGAATCAGATCAGACTATGTGAAAGCAGCCATTTTCTATTTGTTTAAAAGGACTGTGGACTCAGTATCCATGATCTCATCTACAGTGATTAAACTTGGTATGATTTTTCACATACAAATCATTTTTATACAAAACTGCTTTTGTTTGGATAGCATGATAGCATGTGGTTGACTGAAATGCCTATATTCCTCATACTTTTTTACATAAATAATGACCTCAGGAATGCTGGAAATAGGTCCAAGAGATACATACTCTGATAGAGGATACCAAGCAATCATGATATATAGAAGAAGATTTTATATTTTGTTATATTTATTGGGTAGTTGATTTTGTATTCTTCTCATTTAAGTCTATGTGCAAGTCTCAATGAGTATTGTCTCTCTCAAAAAATTCAGAGATTTTTGCTATAATAGGATCAATTTTCCATGTCAGCTCTTATCCAACTTCGCATAGCTGCTCTGGATTCCACATTATCATTGCTACCAAACATGTTCAGCATGCTTATTTGACAGATATAGAAACTAAGACCCAAGTTAATGACTTTTCAAAAGTCCTATAGTTGGTGATTATATTTTTATTAAACTTAAAATTCTAAGTCTATATTTACAAAAATGAGGAAACACTGTGAAGAAGGTGATGGGTGTCCATACAACTTAGTGTGAGGTGATCCTTTTCCTCACAGGTCTTCTGTCTGAGGATTGACTTAATCACATATGCAAAAATCTTTTATTTGAAAATTTTAACTTGTATGTTTATTCTTTCTTGTCTCCAACATCCCACACCCCAAATCCCTACACATAACATTCTGTCTCATGAATGTCTCTATGAAAAGTAAGCATACATAGCTTTATTTGTTAGCTGTCATTTTACTTTTTTTGATAGGCCAGAATAAGGTGTCTCAAATATCTGACGACAACTTGCCTAGTTCCCCTAAGTATGAAGCCTGGGTCATTTAGCTCCATTCCTGGCATTCTCATTTTGTTTAGAAAAAACAGTCCTAAAACTTTTACTGACCTTGTGCATAATATGATTCTCTGGATTTTTTGCTTAGAACATGACAAATTAGCCATCACATACTCAAGGAAGTCACACAGCTGTTTCTCTTTTCTGTTCCAAATCATCCATACTTCACTAGCCTAGTACTTAAGTATTATACTCAGATACGTTTCTTTTTCATTGTTTTCCAGCTGTAATAAGATAATCCTATGTGAGCAGCAAACAACAAAGAATACTAAGATGAATAGTGGAATTGAAAAAGAAATAGAGGACAAAGTGATTTCCATACATATACTTTTTGTTGTTGTTGTTGTCTAATGAAATATTAAGCACCAATACATTGTAAGCTGTTCAAAATGTGAAGATGATCTTACGTATCTAAGACGAAATGTCTGTTATAAATTGATAAAGGAAGTGATTCTGGGAAGACTGAATTGGAGTGCATGTCCCCAACTTTCCTTTCAGTTCAATTAGCTACTGCTTCTTCAGTTCCCTCTGGATCAAATATTATTTTGGAGAATGTCATCCCACATTAAGCCTTACTGAACCATGTTGCCAAACTCTTGCTGTTGCAATACTTAAGAGTCAATGAACCATTTGGCAAGAGCGGATAAGGGTAGGGAAGGGTCACATAATATCCAGAGAATGAACAGTTTTCAGTCCTCTGAAAAAGCAAAATAAGACAGTCTTATAAATATCCGACTCCAAAAACAACAAGGCTTTCCTTTTCCTGTTGATTATTGATGACTCCCTTTCTTCACAAGGCTAACTTCCATTCTACATTTTGTTGTTGTTGTTGTTGTTTAGTCACTAAGTCATGTCTGACTCTGTAACCCCATGGACTGTAGCCCACAAGTCTCCTCTGTTCATGGGATTTCCCACGCAAGAATGCTGGAATGGGTTGCCATTTTCTTCTCCAGAGAATCTTCCTGACCCAAGGGTTGAGTCTGTGTCTCCTTCATTGGCAGGTGGATTCTTTACCACAGAGTCACCTGGGAATTCCACTCTACATGGTCATAGGTAAAAGCTAATGAGAAGGATAAGAGGAGTGAAAACTTTTCAAGGAATGACAGAAATGCCTATGTAAAGATACCTTTTTTAATGAAGAAGGATGGCTATTGAAAGGAGTATCACACGAGTCTGAATTACTAGGTGTAGTTGGGAATGAGATCTTCCATGGCTTTTTTTTTTTTAATGCAACACCTTTTCCAGAATGATATTATCTCCACTCATGGATTTTACTTTGCCTTTGTTATGTTATTTTGTCAAACTCTGAAGTTTTCTGCTCAGATATGTCTTTAAAACTCTAAAACTTAACTTCCTATTACAGGGAATATGTTAATCAATAGATATCAAAATAATAAAATCAACATATCTGAAACTATAGTAGCTTTTTCAAGTTACACATATACCCTTCTTCCTTTATAATAATACTAAAGTGACCATAGAATTTATCATTCAATCTGGGACATTTTTGAGAATTAAAAAGTATTCTGTTAATAATGATGAGGCCAGCAGGCCTAGAGGGGGACTGTTTTGGGAAAGTGGCCTGTGTGATCATCCTCTTTCTGCTGCATTTTGTTGAATTCCCCATGCAGTCTGAAAACTTTGGAAATAGAAATCAAGTTTTTTTCTGGTACCTTACTCCTCATTAGGTCTTATTAATATTACTGCTCTTTTCTTTTTTTAAATTGGAGCTTTCATGTCTAGTTGTATATTTGCTCCTTAGTTAAGATGTTCATCACATCTTACCTGGACTTGAAAAGATCCTAATTGGCCCCCAGGATTTCAATATTTCCTCTTTCCAATATTCACCTGTGAGGAGGTTTTCCTAAAATAAGTATCTAGTCTAATCATTTTCCTCTCAGGATCTGTTAAATATTCTTTATCTAAATGCTTCTTATAGAGTCAGTTTTATTTTTTTTGCTCTGCTATTGTGACTGTTGCCACATGCAGCCACCCCTAGTTTCCTGAATTCAACCATACTTCTAATGTCATCATGCCTTTGTCAAAGTTGTACCCTCTATCAAAGTTTTACCCTCTTTATGTGAGGTCCCTCCTCTATCTTATAAATAAGATACACTTAAAGTCCCTTAATTACCTTTTAGCATTACATTTTTTGAGTACTATAATAGCACAGAATATTTTCCTTTTCTATTTTTGGAATTCTAGAAAGATGGGCTTAAGGTGTGTTCTCTTTATCAGCAAAAACTTCATTTTAAAGGCAAGATAATAGGCACAGTACAAAAAAAATCAGGGACAAAACTTCACATTATGCTTAAGTGTTCAAAAAAAATGTTTTCCTCTATAGTCTATTACTGATTTTTATTTTGTCTTTTAAATCCTAATCTGCTGTTAATGAGTATAAAACTTAAAATAACCAATTAATTATAGTTTATTTGCCTACCATTGATGTAAGTTTTTTTTCATTTGTTTGTTTTCTGGCTTTTAATGTTGTTGTGAAGTCTATAGTCAGTTTAATTAATAGGTGCATTTTCTATCTAGTTTTTTTATAATTTTGATTTTAAATCTTTTATTTATTTCAAAATATAGTGTACATTAGGAAAAGAGACAGAACTTATACAGCTCAGTAAAATAATTACAAATCAAAAGCATATAACAACTACTTGGTTAGAACTCCAAAACTCCTCTCTTGTCTCCACCTATCCTCACCAAGGAAACAATCTTCTGAGTTTGATTATAATAGTATCATAGCTTTTCTTTAATTTTACTAAGTATGTGTACCTTCCCAAAATTATTGTTCAATTTTGTCTTGTTTTTGAAATTACATCAATAGAACTGTACTACTATATTCATTTTGTCTGGCTTCTTTCACTATGTTTGTGAGACTTGCTATGCAGCAGTAGATATTTACTTCTTGCCCTATAGTCTGTAGCACTCCACTGTATGAATATTACCATTTTTAATCACTTGATTGTGATATATATTTAGACTGTCTAAATTCTTGACTATTAAAAACAATGCTGTATGAACATTCTCACCCATGCTTTTTAATGCCCATGGACCTGACTCTCTGAATATAATTCTAGTAATGATGTTGCTGTATCATAGGGGTTATCTGTCTTCATGACTGACAGATCATTTTAACCAACTGAAATTCCAAACTGTAGTGTTCTTTTTGCTCCATATCTACACCAGTACTTGATGTTATGATTATTATGAGTTCTAATTGGTGAGGGTTAATATTTAACTGTGATTGTAAATTTTCACTGTGATTTTATTTCCTTGATGACTCATGAATTTGTGTATTCTCTTAACATGTTTGTTAACCATTTAGGAATACTGTTTTGGGTTTTTTGTTTTTTTTTTTTTTTTGAAGTGAATGTTCAGATATTTGCTCATTTCCCCCTCCCTTTTCTTGCCGGTCATTACTTCATGATTTCTGTTTTGGTTTGTAGCTGGTTGTTCAGACTCCATGTGTTCGTTCTTTCCCTGTTTTTCTCAAGATTGATTTCTAGTTTCATATCACTGTGGTCAGAAGAGATGCCTGAAGTGAAAAAGAAGTCTACCTGGACCACACCCCAAGCCGCTGGTCTCCACTGTAACCCTACTTTGAGCCTTCTCCAAAGACCTGCCTGCCCTGTATCCAGCACCAATGTGTGACTCGTGTTGGACAAGGCTGGAGCATTTGTTTGGGAGCAGGAACTGTGGTGTGTTGCTTGTAGTGATTCGAATAGCTGTGTGGCCTTCAGAGTGAGTGGAACCCAGGTGTTTGCCAAGCTGGTATCAAGGAGTGTGGCGAGACAGCAGGAACTCATGCAGGGCTCTCTCCACCCTGTCTGTTGACGAGTCAGCACCTGCGTACTCTCCTGGGTGGATTCCAGGCTTCTCGAGCGCTCTTGTTTGCCCTGGATGTTCTTCCAGCTGCCGAGAGCCTTGTCTCCTCCACATAGGACCCCAGGATTAGGACACACATCTGTGGCTTGACCCAGTCATTTCTCAGGGCAACAGACTGTCTTGTGGTCTTTCCTTATTTGTTAAACCCCTCCCAGGGGGATAGATATCAATCAACCTGATGCTTTTTTCCCCCATCCTATCTTGTTAGTAGGAACTTTACTTACAGCTTTGGTTATATGAGAGTTCTGCCTTTTTCCAGTTAGTTTTCTGTGAGAATTGTTCCACATGTAGATGTACTTTTGATGTATGTGTGGGGTGAAGTGAGCTGCATTCCTTTTACTCCACCATCTCACTCTCCCTTCTACTGATTCTAATTCTTTATTTGTTTCTTTTTTTTTTTAGGTTAAACAATAGAAATTTATTTTATGTATTAATTTTTTTCATTTATTTTTATTAGTTGGAGTCTAATTACTTTACAATATTGTAGTGGTTTTTGCCATACATTGACATGAATCAGCCATGGATGTACATGTGTTCCCCATCCTGATCCCCCCTCCTGCCTCCCTCCCCATCCCATCCCTCTGGGTCTTCCCAGTACACCAGTCCTGAGCACCCATCTCATGCATCCAACCTGGGCTGGTGATCTGTTTCACCCTTGATAGTATACTTGTTTCAACGCTGTTCTCTCTGAACATCCACCCTCACCTTCTCCCACAGAGTCTAAAAGTCTGTTCTGTACATCTGTGTCTCTTTTTCTGTTTTGCATATAGGGTTATCGTTACCATCTTTTAAAATTCCATATATATGCGTTAGTATACTGTATTGGTCACTCCTGGGCATACACACCAAGGAAACCAGATCTGAAAGAGACACGTGTACCCCAATGTTCATCACAGCACTGTTTATAATAGCCAGGACATGGAAGCAACCTAGATGCCCATCAGCTGACAAATGGATAAGGAAGCTGTGGTACATATACACCATGGAATATTACTCAGCCATTAAAAAGAATTCATTTGAATCAGTTCTAATGAGACGGATGAAACTGGAGCCCATTATACAGAGGAAGTAAGCCAGAAAGATAAAGACCAATACAGTAATTCTTTGTTTCTTATTTTACATTTTCTACATATTCCTATTGTCTGTGAACAAATTACAGATTTAAAACATCTTTGTTTCAAAATCTCATGTATTTCTTTTTCTTTTTCTGTTGTATAGGTTAGACCCACAAATACTGAATTGAATTAAAATGATGTTAGTGCACATTCTTGTCTTATTCCTGATCTTAAAGGGAAAGATTTCAACACTTCGTCATTATGTGTGATGTTTGCCATGGGCCTCATGGTTTACTCTTTATCAAATTAATATTTTCTTCTAATCTTAGTTTGCTAAGGATTGGGAGATTGGGATTGACATAGACACACTACTATGTATAAATAGATAATTAATGTATAAAGTAGATAATTAATAATTAATTTGCTAACTATATAGCAAAGTGGAAAAAAGAGAAGATACAATCTGTTTGTAGGTCATATATTAAGTTAACCTTTAAAAACACATTCCAGTATACAGTAAATGCAGACAAATACTGTTTGATTCTACTTATATGTAGCTAGAACAGTCAAATTCAGAGTCAGAAAGTACATTGGTGGATGTCAGGGTCCAGGGCGGCAGGGAGGTGGGGAGAAGGAATGAGGACTTAATATTTAATGGGAACAGAGTTTCAACTTAAGAAAGTGAAAATTTCAGGAGATGGATGATGGTGAGAGTTGCATAACAACATGAATGTACTTAGTGTCACTGAAATGTACAGTTAAATGTGGTTAAAATGGTATGTTTTATATTATGTGACTTTTACCACAATAAAAAAAAAACTTTACTGTGGGAAGTAATATAGAATGATTTCACTTTTTCTTCATGTATTGAGATGATCATAAGACTTTTCTTTTGTTTCTCTGTGGTCAGCAGGAAAGAAGTTGTAAAAAGACATAGAGAGGGTTGAGAATATATTATAGGAACTGGCAGAGCCCCTCAAAACTAGTTTCAGTGGGGAACTTTATCATATCAAATCCAAAATGATGGGAGGGTAGTGGTTACCTAACTTTCATGAAATACATCGCTGTAAGAGAGGACGGTGGGCTTTCCTGGTGGCTTAGCTGTAAAGAATCTGCCTGCAATGCAGGAGACGTGGGTTCAATCCCTTTGTTGGGACAATCCCCTGGAGAAGGAGATAGAAACCCACTCCAGTATTCTTTCCTGGGTAATCGCATAGACAGAGGAGCCTGGCAGGCTACAGCCCATGGGGCTACAAAAGAGTTGGACATGACTCAGGGACTAAGTACCCAACTACCCAACAACACGAGAGGACTACCCAATCAAAGCTTTAACTTGGGGTTTATAAATGCACCAGTCCAAATGGACAGCATAATGGGGAGAGAACTGCAAGAATAAATATGTGATATCAATTTTCTATTGTTTTCTTTTTACAATGTCTTCCATTGACATGTCAAACTAGAAAGCCAGTGAAGCTTATCAACATGCCAGGGCACACTCATGGTGGAGATGAGTAGAGAACGGTGGTGGAGAAGCTGCTTGGAATAATGAGAGCAGATCTATTAATGTGGTGAGTTACATGGGCTGATTTTGAAACCATATTGCATTCTGAATATAAATCCAACTTGGAAATGACTTATTATCCTTTTAGTGCATTGCTGAGTTTGGTTTAGGGATATTTTATTTGGGATTTTTACATGTGTGATCATAAGAGTGATTTTTACTCATGCTAAATTTGTCAGATTTTGGAATCAATGTTACTCTGGTCAGATAAATTAAGGTCTGTAATGCTCCCTCTTTTTCAACTTTCTGGAAAATTTTGGAAATGAATAATATTATTTCTTCTTAAAGAATTTGGTATAATCATCTGCTTATGTCATCTGGGCTGGAGATTTCATTATTTTGAAGTTTCCTGATTAGAGATTTAACAAATTATTGATAAAATTCTATTCAGATTTTGCATTTCTTCTATCATATCGGTAGGCTATCTTTCCCTGGATATTAGTCTATTTTATTTGTTTTCCTTTTTCTTGATACTTGTTATGATTTATTGTTATTTGCTCTCAATGTCTGTTGAATATGGCATAAAGACTCCCTTTTCATTCCTGATATTGATTATATACACTATTTTTTTCTTGATTAGGGACTCATAAATTTTATTGTCTTTTTGTACAACCAAATTTTAATTTCTCTGATTCACATTTCTATTGAACAAATATTTGCTCTTAAATTGTTTCCTTTCATACTTTCTTTGTATTTTTTTATTCCTTTGCTGACTTCTAGATATAGAAAACCTGTTGTTGGTGTCCTCATTTTCATTTAGTTCAAAGTGTTTTTCAGTTTTTATTTTGATTTTTCCTCCATGTGTGGGTTATTTTGAATTTAATTTCTAAAATTTTTCAATACATGAGAATCCCCTTGTTACTTTTATTTCTTGCCTAAATAATATTCTACATGATTTTAATGATGTGGAATTTGTTGAAACTTTGTTATAGTTTGAATGTTTGTGTCCCCCTGAAATTATGTTGAAACCTTACTGCTCAGTGTGATGATATTAAGAGGTGGGAATTGGGGAAGTACTTAGGTCATGAGGGTGGAACCCTTATGAGTGAGATTAGCACTCTTATAAAAGAGGTTCCAGGGAGCTTGCTAGTGCCTTTATGCCTTTTCTCTATTAGCATCCCTTTCATTATTTCCACTCTCAGCATTTTAAATGATTACCTTATAATTTGCAGCATACAATCTTGATTTTCAAAACCACATACTATCATGTCCCTCATCTTGAAGAATAAAGGGATTTTGATCACTTTATTCTTTGAAACTTACCTTCTTCTCCATGCCATTAGTTTCTTGAAAGTGTGAAAGTGTTAGTCGTATAGTTGTATTCTACTCTTTGCAGTTCCACAGACTGTAGCCTGCTAGGCTCTTCCATGAATTCCATGGAATTCTCCAGGTAAGAACACTGGAGTGGGTAGCTATTGCCTTCTCCAGGGGATTTTCCCAACCCAGGGATCAAACCCAGGTCTTCTGCATTGCAGGCAGACTCTGTACCTTCTGAACCACCAGAGAAGCCCTTGAGCTTGCATTTTATTTATTTTTTGACCCCAATGAGGTATTATAATAATTATAGAACCAATATTTAATTATATTTAATCACAAGCCACCCTAACAGTTTTGAGAATCAAGCTATTTCAAAACTGACCCATCATACTTGCAAGGTCCTGCTTGCATTTCATCCCTAGTCATGACGTATATATACAAGGTTTGGGTTCAGTTCAGTTCAGCTCAGTCGTGTCCGACTCTTTGCAACCCCATGAACCACAGCACGCCAGGCCTCCCTGTCCATCACCAATTCCTGGAGTTTACTCAAACTCATGTCCATAGAGTTAGTGATGCCATCCGGCCATCTTATCCTCTGTTGTCCCCTTCTCCTCCTGCCCCCTATCCCTCCCAGCATCAGGGTCTTTTCCAGTGAGTCAGCTCTTCACATGAGGTGGCCAAAGTATTGGAGTTTCAGCTTCAGCATCAGTCCTTCCAATGAACACCCAGGACTGATCTCCTTTAGGATGGACTGGTTGGATCTCCTTGCAGTCCAAGGGACTCTCAAGAGTCTTCTCCAACATCACAGTTCAAAAGCATCAATTCTTCGGTGCTCAGCTTTCTTTATAGTTCAACTCTCACATCCATACATACCACTGGAAAAACCATACCCTTGACCAGATGGACCTTTGTTGGCAAAGTAATGTCTCTGCTTTTTAATATGCTATCTAGGTTGGTCATAACTTTCCTTCCAAGGAGTAAGTGTCTTTTAATTTCATGGCTGCAATCACCATCTGCAGTCATTTTGGAGCCCCAAAAATAAAGTCAGACACTGTTTCCACTGTCTCCCCATCTATTTCCCATGAAGTGATGGGACCAGATGCCATGATGTTAGTTTTCTGAATGTTGAGCTTTAAGCCAACTTTTTCACTCTCCTCTTTCACTTTCATCAAGAGGCTTTTTAGTTTCTCTTCACTTTCTGGCATAAGGGTGGTGTCATCTGCATATTTGGGTATCCTAACTCAAAATAGGGGATTCACTGTGGCTTCCCCACCTTCACTTTTCAGACATTGAACACTAATACCTAGTCATCTTAGCCCTGTGATGGTGTTACAAGTGTACTTTCATGAAAGAGGATGTTCCAGGAACCAAATTAAGCCTCCCTGTTAGATTGACCCATATACTCTGTACCCTGACTGTCTCTAACACTTCTTTGTGTATCCCCAGATTTTCTCAGTGGTATTTCAAATAAAATTAATCAGTAGTTACCAGAATCCCCATTTCTTGATGTTTTGAATAGACCTCTCTGGTAGATTGTAATATTTTATCTTTACGTTATAGTTTTGACTCAATTTGTGGGGTGGTTGATTTGTTTAATATTATTTCTCTCAGTATTAGGTTCATTATTAAGTGTGATGATTCAAGTTTTATTTGTGTTTTATAAATTTTTAGGAGTCATCTCTCAAATAGTGCCTCTTTCCAATTCTCTATATCTTCTTCTGGAACTCATAGGAGATACATTTTGGAGCTGTTTAGTCTTGCTTTTTTTAATCTATTAATCCTTTAAAAAGTCTAATTTTTTATGATATTCTGATGAATGTAGTTTAATATATACTCTCTCTAGTTTTGTCTTAAAAGCTGTTCCATCTGTTGATGTTTTTGTTTGAACAATACATTTTTTATTTCTACAAGTTTTATGTGTTTTGCAAATGTAAATGTCTGTTTCCAAATCGCCTATATTTGCCTTATAACATGTATCTCTTCCTTCATATAATTTGAATTTTTTACAAACATATTTTATCTTTCAGATTGCTCTAATTTCTTAAATTGCATGATCACACTTTTTCTGTTTTTGTCACTTATGCAGACTCCTCACATTTTTTCCCCTTCATGCTTTGTACTGTTGGCCAGTGACCTTATCAAAAGGAGTTGTTTTCCACATGAATCACATATGTACCCTAAGTTATTTGTGTCCTTAGTGTGGATGCTTTACATTTGCCCTATAGGTTTCTTAATCTGAGGCCAATTTCTTAGTAATTTCTAGACTTATGATTTCTAACCTCTATGTTTACAGGTATGGGCTTCAAAATTGCATTCGTGACTCTCTCTACCTATGGTCAGTGCCCTTTCTGTTCTACTTGGCATAATAGAAGGAATTTTGTTAGGTCTCTATTTTATAGATGGTTCCCAGCTTTTGGTTGAGAGATTAGTTCCAGATTCACACATTACCAGGGTCTGTGGCCTCAACTTCAGTTCCTGCATGGGTGTTAACACTCTGGTCCTTTAAGGCACATTTCATCCTGGTAATCCAAGGGCTGTTTGCCTTACTTCCCATTCATGCTATGGCTTCTTTCTTTCTCCAGCTTCTACTACCATTTTTAAGAAAATTTTTTCTTGCATTCAAATTTAGCCGTGTTAAAAAAAAGTGTGCATGCATGCGCGTGCACACACACACACACACACACACACACACACATTGATTCTGACATTCTATTTGGAGTGAATTTACTGTTCCCTATGTTTTCTGTTTTCAAAATTTCAATCTCTTACCATATTTTTATTACCTAACATGACATCTTGGTCTTGTCATTGACTCAGACCTTATCTCAACTATTTCTGATATTCAACCTAGTGTAGTTGGATATAGTTCTTCACTAAGGGTACTTGAAGTTTTTCACCTTGCAACATGAAAAGTAAGAAACAAACCCCTCTTCTCCAAGATTCCCCAACATATCTGGCTATTTCTTAAAACATTCTGCCTATAGGAACTTTGCCTCTTAGTGTAGACACTATGGACTTCTGGACTTTATGGTAAAGAATTTGCCTGCCAATGCAGAAGACACACAAGATGTGGGTTCAATCTCTGATCTGGAAGATCCCCTGGACTAGGAAATAGCAATCAGTATTCTTGCCTTGAAAATCGCATGGACAGAGATGCCTAGCAGGCTACAGTTCATGGAGTCACAAAGAGTCAGACACAACTGAGCACACACACGTAGAGACTTTATGTTGAAAACTATATCCATAGAACTTAAAATAATGATTGATTATGTAGGCACCAAAATAAATGTTGTTGAATAGATAATCAATAAATGGAAAAAGTAAGTTCTGGCAACCTCCTCCAAGAGGGCTTATGCCATACCCAGGTCTACTGCACCCAGAGCCCTTATCCCTGCAGGGGTGTACTGTGGACCCATAGGAGACACTGTCTCCTACTGTCTCCGCAGGAGACACTCAAACACAGTTCTGTCTCAGTCTCTGTGGGGTCTCTGGGTCCTGTGGTGCACAAGGTTTCTTTGAGCCCTCTGAGCATCTCTGGCAGATAAGGGGTTTGATTCTAAACACAATTTCGCCCCTCCTACCATCTTGCTGGGGCTCCTCTGCCCTTGGACGTTGGGTATCTACTCCGAGTCACTCCAGTGCCACGCAGCCACCACTCCAGTGCCATGCAACACAAACAAAACCTTGTGTGCACCAGGACACAAGAGAAAGGAGCAGTGACCCCACAAAAGACAGACCGAAACTTGCCTGTGAGGGCCCAGGAGTCTCCAGTGGAGGCATGGGTCAGTGCTGGCCTGCTGCAGGGTTGAGGGCACTGAGTGCACCAGTGTGTGCATGGGACCTTTCAAAGGAGGCATATTATCTTCATTGCCTCCAAAATAGTTTGGCCCCAGGTCAAATAACAGGGAGGGAACACAGCCCCGCCCATCAAAAGAAAATGGGATTAAAGATTTACTGAGCATGTCCCAAAGGCTAATAGAGTTTTGCCAAGAGAACTCACTGGTCACAGCAAACACCCTCTTCCAACAACATAAGAGAAGACTCTACAAATGGACATACCAGATGGTCAACACAGAAATCAGATTGATTATATTATTTGCAGCCAAAGATGGAAAAGCTCTATGCAGTCAGCAAAAACTAGACTGGGAGCTGACTATGGCTCAGATCATGAGATCCTTATTGCCAAATGCAGATTTAAATTGAAGAAAGTAGGGAAAAATACTAGACCTTTCAGGTATGACCTAAATCAAATCCCTTATGATTATACAGTGGAAGTGAGAAATAGGTTTAAGGGACTAGGTCTGAAAGACAGAGTGCCTGATGAACTATGGACAGAGGTTCCTGACATTGTACAGGAGACAGGGATCAAGACCATCCCCATGGAAAAGAAATGCAAAAAGCCAAAT
This sequence comes from Cervus canadensis, assembly GCF_019320065.1. Taxonomy (NCBI): domain Eukaryota; kingdom Metazoa; phylum Chordata; class Mammalia; order Artiodactyla; family Cervidae; genus Cervus; species Cervus canadensis. Next base: position 32,922,799 of record NC_057388.1, on the reverse strand, counting down.
GGTTGTCTGAGGAGGCCTTACAAATAGCTGTGAAAAGAAGGGAAGTGAAAAGCAAAGGAGAAAAGGAAAGATGTAAGCTTCTGAATGGAGAGTCCAAAGATAGTAAGGAGAGATAAGAAAGCCTTCCTTAGTGACCAATGCAAAGAAATAGAGGAAAACAACAGAATGGGAAATCTCCTCAAGAAAATTAGAAATAGGGAACATTTCATCCAAAGAGGGGCTCAATAAAGGACAGAAATGGTATGAACCTAACAGAAGCAGAAGATATTAAGAAGAGGTGGCAAGAATACACAGAAAAACTGTACAAAAAAGATCTTCATGACCCAGATAATCACAATGGTGTGCTCACTCACCTAGAGCCAGACATCCTGGAATGTGAAGTCATGTGGGCCTTAGGAAGCTTCACTATGAACAAAGCTAGTGGAAGTGATGGAATTCAAGTTGAGCTATTTCAAATCCTAAAAGATGATGCTGTGAAAGTGCTGCACTCAATATGCCAGCAAATTGGAAAACTCAGCAGTGGCCACAGGACTGGAAAAGGTCAGTTTTCATTCCAATCCCAAAGAAAGGCAATGCCAAAGAATGCTCAGACTACCACACAATTGCACTCATCTCACATGCTAGTAAAGTAATGCTCAAAATTCTCCAAGCCAGCCTTCAGCAATATGTGAACTGTGAACTTCTAGATTTTCAAGCTGATTTTAGAAAAACCAGAGAACAAATTGAAAACCAGAGAAAAAATTGCCAACATTCGCTGAATCATGAAAAAAGCAAGAGAGTTCCAGAAAAAACATCTGGACTATGCCAAAGCCTTTGACTGTGTGGA